>NC_092338.1:177112500-177412500 GCF_046630445.1 Rutidosis leptorrhynchoides | reverse complement strand
TAATAAAGTTATCTTGTTATTTTAAGTTCCTTTCATCTTGCATGCTTATCTATCCGTTGCAAATGTTTATTATGTGTTGAATACTTTATCTGAAACTTATGCTATTGTTATACTAAAACCTTGACAGTTTAGAAGTTTAATTTACCGATCACCCTTTCCGCTTATTCACATGGCTATAACCTAGTATTAGGACTTGATCAACCCTAGGATACGGGTTAGTAGTTATGTGTGCTTAACGTCACAATAGGGATATAGTGTGACGACCCGAAAATTTCTGACCAAATTTAAACTTCATCTTTATATGTTTCCGACAAGCAAAGTGCGTAATGTTGAGTCTCAGAAAATTTGAACAATTTTCATATATTCATTTGACTTCGAATATTTTCGACGATTCACAAACCATTAATTGTAAATAAATATAGATATATATATATATATATATTAATTTGAAATAAAAAATAATAATAATAAATAAATAAATAAATAGTTAATTAATTATGTAAATAAAATAATATATGATATTATTATTAAAATAAATCTATATATATATATATATATATATATATATATATATATATATATATATATATATATATATATATATGTAAAGAATATTGAAAATACATATATGGTTTCGAATTTATTTAGTAAGAGATAAAGATACTCGTCCATTATTTCGATTGCTATTAAATAAGAAAAATGCGAGCCTGTGGATGTATTAAAATAAATATTAGATGAACTTTTTGATCACGTTTTTCTCATTTAATGAATAAAATAAATAAATGAATCTAATTTAAATTTTTGGGATTTTTAAGATGACTTTTATCTGTATAATGTTTACCAAGGAGCACGATTTAATACTACGTGAATTGATGACAGGACAAACCCCGGATGCTACCCTATTTTAGATATTTGTTGATTTAAAGTACTGTTTAAGATTGATAATTAATATTATCGAGTTTATGTGTCTTTTTTTTACTCATGCTCAATCATCAATTTAACAACTAGCACTAATTATTTCTCCTGTTTCCTTTATGCTTTACACAACATGACCACTTATTCATAACCATAATCTATCTCCATCCATTTAAAAAGAACTCATACTTTTAAACTATTAGTTACTATCTGCCATTATAATTTGTATACATTATAACCAAATTTTTCAATTGTGGGGACATGATTATTATTAAGACACTACTCTTAAATATATATATATACATATCGATATATAAAGTACATACATATACAAGTAATCAATCAAAATCTGTTAAACATACTTATCAAACTTTCCATCTTTTTCTTTCCCGTGAATTATTGTAGACACACTAGAATCAAAATTTGCATGATCTAACCAAATATCTTTATGTTTCCCACTAATATTGTCTCTTTCTGTTTGTTTAATATTCGATCAGTATATATATACACTTATATCACATGCATATGAGAAATATAATATACATATAAATATAAAACCTTAGTGAACTATTATTACTTGTGTTTTCCATTTTGGTCGAGCAAGAACAAACCAACGTCGTCATCATTTTTTTTTATACCACCTTATCTTTTCTCTTCAACTATCACAACACCACAATCAACAACCCACCTATTCGAAGGACTTTTTGTTTAAACCGCCATCACCTTTTCCTCTTTTATTTCTTTCTTGTTGGATGAACACCACCGTTTACCACTATGATAACCGCCATCTCCACCCTTATTGTCACCACCTTTTTCTTTCACCTTTCTTCTTCGAAAATCCCCACGAACCATCACCTTACGTTTAGTGCTACCGCTACTGCAGCTACAACCAAATTCATTTTTTTTCTATTCGCAAATCACTGAAACAATTTCTGTTTGCTGTACTCTTGCTCCTTTGTTGCCATTCGAACTTAAAAACCCATTTGTCACTAATGAATCGAGACCAAGAACACCTTTGTGTTTTGTTTTGTGTCAAGCATCATTACCGTAACCACTAAAACCTGCAAACTACAAAACCTGCTGCAAACTTACTGCGTATGTTATTATTAAATTTTTTTTTTGTTTTGTTTTCATCTTCGACACCCAAACAGCGAGAAAGACTGTTTCTTTTCTTTGTTTTCGGATACAACCACCGCTGCAACCTTTTGTTTATGTTTACGATTAAAGTAGCAAGAATGATGGTGTAAAGTGGTGTTAAGTAAAGATAATGATAGCAAGGTTATGGTTCGATGTTTAGATGATGATATCGTGATAGTTAATGATGATGATATGGTAGATAATGATAATGAACAATGAGAATGAACAACCAAAGTTAGTGGTGAATATTACTAATTGGGTTTTAATAGAAAAAGACAGCAGGAATATGGAGGTTAAATTGATTTCGGGTATTAATTACAACAGAAAAGTAATGACAGTTCAATGGTTAAGGGTGTTTACTTTAACAAGATGTTGTAGGTTCGAAACCTGGAGCCTGCACGTTTTTTTATTTATTTAAAAGTTGCATTAAGAAGTGTGGGTCTGTTGGGCTGAGGTTGGGCTGAGATCTAAGGTTTTTGCTGGGTTGTTAATGGGCTGTTAGTTTGGGCTTGTGAAAACATTAATAGGCCGAGATCCATTTCAAATTGCTGTTGGAATGAAGCCCAAATTTAATTGGAAAGGAACGATGATGACGAGTCTTGCATGAAGATTCACAGTTTTGTACCTAATAAATCAATAAATGAGCAAGTTAAAACGAAAAAAACTTAATGCTTCATTGGTTTAGGAGGAAAATGGTTAAGCGAGAGATCATGGGTTCGACTCTTGTCTTGAGCAATTCTTTTTAGGTAGTCCTTTAAAGAGTATACACCTTCATTTCTATTATTATTATTATTATTATTATTATTATTATTATTATTATTATTATTATTATTATTATTATTATTATTATTATTATTATTATTATTATTATTATTATTATTAGTGTTAAAGTAATTTTTATCAAAAATTATTAATTTCATTATAATTATTATTAAACTTATTTTTTTTAAAAACTACTATTATTATTAAAAGTGTCGTTCCTACTAAAATTATTATTTTGTTATCATTAAAAACTATCATTTTCTTTATTAAAATTATCCTCATTAAAAAGTAACATTTTTATTATTATTACTATTATTATTACTATCATTATTGTTATTATCCTTAACTTAGTATTATTATAATTATTATTTTTGCGAACAGAATATATTATTATAGAAAAATATTTATGAATACTAATATTACATGATATTATGGTTTAACTAATATAATATTATTTACATTGATATAACGTTAATTAAATCATATATCAAATAATCAATATGGTATATTATAAGTATTAATAAAGTTATATATAAATATTAATCTTAATACATAACTAAATATATATAGACTTGTTCGATTACCATTATATTTGTTAATATACATAATTGAATATAGGTTCGTGAATCCGAGGCCAACCCTATACTTGTTCAAATATCGTCATACGTATTTTTACTACAAAATACAGTATGGTGAGTTTCATTTGCTCCCTTTTTAATTGCTTTTGCAATATATACTTTTGGGCTGAGAATACATGCGCTACTTTTATAAATGTTTACGAAATAGACACAAGTACTTAAAAATATATTCTACGTTGAGTTGTACCACTGGCATACTACCCTGTAGCTTGGTAACTACTATTTACATGTGGTATTGTAAACGTGAATCCTGTTGATAGATCTATCGGGCCTGACAACCCCAACCGGACTGGACGACCAGTATTCAATGGTTGCACAGTACTTTGTTTTGGTGACTACACTTGGTACGGTGTAGTGAGATTTCATAATAAAGGGAATATGCGACGTGATTAAATGTTATGTATGGTTACCAAGTGCTCAACCACTTAGAATGCTTTACATACACTTGCGAGTGTATTATGTTTATGATTATGAAATCTTGTGGTCTATTAATATATTGAAATAATTGATACGATAAACCTATGAACTCACCAACCTTTTGGTTGACACTTTTAAGCATGTTTATTCTCAGGTACGAATTAAGTCTTCCGCTGTGCATTTGCTCATTTTAAGGACATTACTTGGAGTCGATCATCGCAATGGGACCAAATGTTGATGACTTCGTCCAGATGGATTAGGACGGGTTGTTTCATATAGTACCTACGTATGAATAACTATTTATTCGTCAAAGAAGAGCTGCCCATTTAGGTTATGATTAGAGTAGGAAATATAGAGTTTCGTGAACACTAGCTTGATCAGAAGCATGATTCGCGTCAGAAGCAACATTCTTGAGATGTTGTAAGATTATCCGGGGTTAAGTAAGTGATAGCGAAGGAGAGTCTTCTAATCTAATTAGCAGTACATTAGAATATCTAAGATTGCACATCTATTAATGTTAAGGCATAGCTTAGTGATATCGGCTAAAAAGTCACGTTTTCACCCCGGTATTAAGGCCCAAAAACAAGAAAGATTCTAACTTTATCAGAAAAATACCTACTTCATCGGTTAGAATTGAAGAACAAGTAATTACAAAGACGGTGCAAAAAGAATCAAGAGAATCGGAGCTAAAATGAAGATTCTAGAGCGAAAACGGTGAAAGACAAGAAATCAAGTTGCGGTCCAGGAACACCAGCTAACCTGGCCTGCCAAACAGCTTGCCTGGCTCAGAAATGGCCTGCCAAACGGCCCAAGCAAACGGTCTGGTCTGCTAAATGGCCCCTGCAAACGGCCTGCCAAACGGCCTGCCAAACGGGCTGCCAGCCGTTTGCAGGGAAAATTTTGGCTTATTTAAAGGGCATTTGTCATTCATTCCAACACACACTTTAATTCACTTCTTTCTCTCTCTTTTGTACAATGTTAGTCATACTTTCAAGGACTTCGACTCCGTGCGGTAAACCTTGTACCCGGAGAAGAACGACGAAGGTTGTATTAGGTGCGGTCTGGAGTCTTAAAGTTGTCACTTTTGTAATCTACTGGTAATTCTATCCCTTGTCTTTATATAATGTCTTTCATTATTATGCTTTTTGATACTGTTGCCATGATTAGCGAGTATTTATCTTTAGTGTATGTTATGACGTAATCAATTATAATGCCGAAACTATATTATGGTTTATGTATGTTATCAAAATGCTTTCCGATTATGCTTTGAACTCAATCGCTTTTCCAACTAATAGAACGTAGTTATTGGCTCTATTATTGAGAAGTCGCGAACCCAGATTCATAGAACACTATCTGTGTCACCCCTTGGTAAGAGAAGTCTATCGGATACAGCGAAAGTTTGACTGAGGCACACCGGTTGTAGTAAGTCCACCGAGCATTGGATTCTGACTGAGGACTCTTTCATAGTGAAACATCTAACGAGACCCCCAGTACATTGTCGGTCCCAGACCATGCAAGTGTAGTCACCAAGCATATAAACTTCGTACGTGCAAGCTGAAGCACAACGGTTGTTGTAAGCTGTACCTCTGCTAGGTAAGGCCATGGAACACGGTTAGTGTTGACTAGTACACTTCACCATAACGCGGTCTCAAGCATTGCACCTCGCTTGAGGGATTCATAGTTAATTAAGGAACTGTTTGTTCGAACACATAAAGGATTGGACCGTTAGGATAACCGAACGTATTCATGGAAGTCAGCTTGACTTGGCCATGGTGTTCTTTATAGGTTGAACTCTTTTTAAGTGCCTAACTATCTTTTAAACCAATCACTAAGGAAAGCATTAAGATACATCGCGTCTCTCGGATATGGAAAACCATGTATTCTATTATACTTAAGAAAGTTTAGACCATTTCAGAATGTTAATACGTCACCCAACCGAGTCGCTCAATTGGATGAGCCGTCTGAACGTGTACGCCTGTAGTCAGACTGTACGGGCGTCGGGGGTTAGGGACGTTGCTGTCTATTTAGAATCTTCAAGTCTATCGCATTACCCAGTGACATGTCTTATGACCGGGGCGTTTAGGACTAGTATAGTAAATACAAGGTCACTGCCTATCCATGAGCCAGCATTCCATAATATCGGCAAAGTAACTGATGAAATCGTAACATGCACTTGTTTTAGCTTTATCTGAATTACAAATTTTATCGTACTTTACTTTATTTACTTAATCTAGAAAACCCAATATTAGGTAATCACCCACTACTCCTGCACCTTATAATTATCTTATGTTTTAGATATAGGTTCTATTCTACTGATATCTCAAAAATACGACTCTAGGTCATACTTCCCTTACTCATAATAAGGAGTATTAACATTTAGGCCTCGCTAAATATAAATTTAAAACTAATACCCCCTTTGATAGTCAGAGCTGACACGTTGCGACCTGACGACATCGCACAAACAAAACTGCCAGTTATGGCCATATCATTGTGTTGACATCACTTAGTATTAAGTGGTGGAATATTACTTTAGTTAGACCAACTAGGATTAAGAAAAGCCGAGACTTTCCTTTAGGGATATACCACTTTATTCATGTACCTAGGATTCTATCCATAAGGGCCTTTAAACCCTCTAAGATTAACGTTGGGAGTATGGATATCCGTCTTACCGAGAATCTTTAAGGCCTAAACTCTTAGTGACAAATCAGTTAGGTTCATAGCCCAGTTGATGTGCGAGCGGAGGTGTACGAAATATACTATATTTTTTACTACGAAATACCGTGCAAATTACACAAGTTTTAATTATTTATTTATAGATGGGATATAGCTAAACTCTGCTACAACACTATACGCAGTGTACCTAATCGTAGAGTAATATAGTTTTAGTAAGTCCGGTTCGTTCCACAGGGAGACGACTTATTTTACACTATATTTTTATGAAACTATATTTATGTATATATATATATACACACACACACACACACACACATAAGTGTTATTACTATTATAAAAAGGGGGATTTTACCGTTTAATGACCGATTTGTCGATTTTATATTTTAAGCGTAAATATAAATGACGATATTTAAATCACGATAAAATAAATAACAATAATTAAAATGACAATAAATAAAAGTACGAGGAAATATAAAATAAAAGTATTATGCTTATTTAAACTTCCGTAATCATGATGTTTGACGTTTTTATTTTAATTTATTATTCTGGGTTAATTGTCCTTTGTCCTGGATTGTTTGATATATCTATCTGGTTTTTGTCCATAATAGTCCATCGCTTATAAATATAAATTGCGTGTGTCCTCGTCAAATTACCCTTATACCCAAAGTCAAATAGTCCAACTAATTAAGGATTTAAACTGTGACGCGGTTTCACTTCTGTCAACAATTACACCAGTTGTCACTGTATATAATCCACCACTGTTTTAATTAGATATGAATATTAATTTATCCACTTGATCAGTTTGAATAATCAATTACCCAACCCGAATAATTAATTAAATGATTGTAAACGATTCCGTATAAACGTAACTAAATAGGACAATCATAATCATTATTAATTATTAGGTTAATTAATTTGAAGATAGGTTCAACAGACTCCAATGAGTTGTCACTCGATTAGACAATACCCCCATCTATTAATAGTCCATACTTCAATATCCACAGTTGTCGGTCTTTTGTCCAAGCCCCAATTATGGTCCAAAGTTCAATAACCCCGTCTCAATATTTAGTCTAACATCACGATTACTTTGGCCCAAATAAGCATAATAATAACTTTGTTACGGGACATTAATTTAAAAAGGAAAAACATAGCTTACAGTGATTATTTATCGCGTAGCGTTACACGGACAGAACTCCGACTTTCAAACCCGTAAAACATTCTTACAATAACATTATTATTATTAACTTAAATTAAAATTATAATTATAATATAAATATAAATATAAATCGTGAAAGAAAGATAGAAAAGGGGTGAAGGATTCGGCAGAATGCTCGAGCTTTTATATGCCAGATTGATCCTGTTCTGTTCCACGATCGTGATGGTTTTGGTCTTGGAGGCTCCGCGATCACGGAGGTCGATAATCCAGCTCACCAAATGCATCCAAAACGTGGGCGGCTTTGTTATATATTATATTATATTCTTGTGCATAGTTGACTTGTAATTTTAGCTCCGTTGAGTCGTACGTTGATAGTTGGTTCATGTCTCGGTTTTGGATTTTCGAACGTCTTTTCATACACTTTAATATCTTGTACTTTATGTTTTACAACTTGTAATTTGCACAAAAATAATTTTCCTTAACTCCCAAAATCCGCGCAAGTCTTTAACTCACTTTTAGTGGCACTTTTGAGTGCACTATGGCTTTAGTGGCACTTTTCCAGCTTTAGTGGCACTTTTTCCTCAATTCTTTAATCTTCGTGCTTCGTCTTTGTATTTATTTATTTAAACGATTACAACTTAAAAATAGAACAATTACAACTAAAAAGTTACATATTGGAAGGATATTGCGACTAAATATATGATCATTTGGAGCACTATCAAATATCCCCACACTTGAACGTTGATTGTCCTCAAGCAAAAACAGAACTTGAAATTAAATCACATTTCACTCGAATCACTTTTTTATTCTCACACTTTATACATCAGTGATTTTGATACGGCGGTATAAACAATGATAGTAACGATGTGGTTTACAGTCCCACATGACTATAAAAATTTAGATCCTTTAAGGAAATTGGATCTTTGTGAAAATATTTGAACTTTTAAAAATTCAAGCTAGATTTTATTCTAGACAAGTTTTTCGGAATAACCCTTCACCGGTGTTTGCAAAATGTTTTTGTGGGTTCTGTGGGTTTCAGATTTTAAAATTTTAGCTCAAAACTTGCGGTTTTGTGTCACCCACTTACTAACCTTGTATTAGGAAAGCAACACGTCCAGTATACTTTCTTCGTATATTACCTTTCGGTAAACTACCGTCCGGTTGTAAAGGAAAGCATTGAACAAGCACTAAGGCAATGTCTAATGACATGCAGATGTTCATGGTCCACAATGTGTTGGATGCAATTACTCTCCTTTGTAGGAGAAATAGTAAAGATCACCCTAATATGTTTTGGTCTGGCACAAGGTCCTGTCTTCGACCATGCTATGCAACCACCATTCTTACAGTTGACACCCGATTTGGTTCAGGTGACCTAATGAATTCCATTGAATTCCTAGGATTTTACGTTCAATGGTAATGAACGCATTGAAAATAGGTTTTCAGAAAACAAATCGGTTTTAATTTGATCAAAATATTTTCTCGTTCAAGCAAGAGTTTAGATATCATCGAATTCCATGAGTTTGTAATTCTCAATTTTTAAGGTCAATCTCAAGGATTGAGTGATATCAGGCTTAAAAGCTGATTTTTAATCTTTTAAGGAGATTATCCTTTCTGGGGATCTGATTCATTAGTCTTATCAAGCTAATTTGCACGGCGCCCTCTGCATTTTACGAGACAGATCCTCTCATGGATAGGATAAGTCTGACCAAATGGCGACCCTGTTTGATGTTGAGGTCCGTGGATTTTCTGCTGATTTTAGAGATGACTTTTCTAGATTTTTCGTCAACCTACAGCTGGTCTGGATGATAACTTCTTAACCTAAATCAAGAAGCGCGTGTCTTTTTCGGAAGACTTTACTTACTTTTAATGATGGAATTGATTCATCGTGTAGATCCATCTTTCTTGCAAATATATTACAGTAATTCGGGTAAAACTGATTAGTTTGGTCCAAAGCAAAAGTACCTGCAATAATCCTGTACATAAATATGTGATATATGTTTTAAAGAACTTGGTAAATTCTTCCCACACTTAGCTTTTATTTATTTCTTTCTTTGCCTTTTTATTCTTTTCTATTCCATTTTAAATCAATTCTAGCATTTTGGGTTGTTTCTCAATTTATGTCCTTTCTGAGGTAACAATAATTTTGGTATTAACACCTAGTTTTACCGTTCATAAATATGTATAAACATGATTTTGAGTTCATTTAGTTGAAAATTTTTCAAATTTTCACAAAATTTGGCAATTAAACCAAGTGTAAACCCGAGAGAATTTATAACCCTTCCCCACACTTGAGATCTTGCAATGCCCTCATTTGCAAGAAATCAGTAAAAAAATTAAATTCATGAGGGTGATTAGCGTAGAAAAATGATTAAAAATACCGAGTTTGCAAACATATTGTTTTATATCACATTTGATATTTTACGTCTTGTCGTTAAAATTAGTAGCTTTTGCTGAACTTAATGCCAATTTTTGAAAGTGCGCAGTTTTACCCTGTTTTGTACATAACATAAAATACAAACATATATATACATATTTTTGAAGTTTGGTATATAACCCCACGTTCAAAAATTTATAAAATCTAATATATTTTTTTGGCATACTTTAGATTAATAATATTAAAATAATAATAATAAAATTTTTCGCCCCACCCTCGGGTAAAGTAATTTCAGTTCCATGACCTAGTCTTTAACTTACGACGAATTTTAGAAATCATTTTTTAGACTTAATGAAATAAAGTAAATTTTATTTTTAAAATCACACAAAACTTAAATTTAAAAAGCATATTAGTTTTATACAAAACCTACAAAGCATAAAAAATTCAGAATGGGGGGAAAAACTAGTTCTTTAGTGTCTGCTAGTGGAAAAGACCAATCGGATTCCATTCTCGGAACTACATGAGAACAGAACATCTAACTCTAGACAGCATTTTTTCTTAGAACATTTGAATCTCCCCACACTTAGGTAGCTGTGGTGTCGAAATTGTGGTTAACTTCATTGTCAATTTCTCTTGGACCATAATCAACTTGCATATCTGTGACTTTTGCTTTAAGCCATCGGTCGGATTCCTGTGTAATATCCACAAATTCAACTAGTTTCGCCTTTTCTTTAGGCGATAGATTGGATACTAACCGGTTACATAACTTAAAGTTTCTATTGGTTCTAGCGTCGCGAATCCATTTAAAAAGTTTCTTCATTGAACCGTTAATAATGGGGTCATTTAATTTCGTATCAACAACGGGGTTCTTTGTTATTTGGGCATCATTAGGAGTTACTTCATCTTCCCCACACTTAGGCGTTTTATTATTGTTAAGCACTACCGTTGGAGTTGGTAAAACAATATGGTTCTTACCAATCGTTTTTATTGGTTCAACGATTTTGGTTGGTGGAGATTTAGACTTTCGAATCACAAAGGTGATCGATATTTCACCATTACTAAGTGTCATTCTACCCTCTTTTACATCAATTAACGCCCCGGTGGACGCTAAGAATGGTCGACCTAAAATTAGAGGAACGTTTGAGTCCTCTTCTATGTCAATGACAACGAATTCGACTAAAAAGGTTAAATTACCTACTTGAACGGGTAGGTTGTCAGCAATTCCAACTGGGTGCTTAATGGTTTGATCAAAGAGTCGAACACTCATCTCTGTTGGACTTAACTCACCTACTCCTAATCTCTTATCTAATGAAAGAGGAATAACACTCACACTCGCACCTAAATCTGCTAGTACATCATACATGACACAATCACTAAGTAGACAAGGAACAATAAATTCACCCGGATCACCCAACTTGGGTGGAAGTTTTGGTGGAACTGTCTTCACCGGGTTTACTTTTACAGTTTTTGTTTCTTGCACTTTCTTATTCTTCTTCTTCTTTTTAAAGGTATCACAAACTTTATTACCTATCACTTGCTCATACTCAACTCCTTTTCTTGGAAATCGGATGGGTAGTCTGTATGGTGCAACCTTTGGCTTTACATACTCGGGTGGTGGTGGTGGTGGTGGTGGTGGTGTAACTTCTTCATTGTTACTCACATCTAAAACCTTCCCATCTTCTGGTGCTGGTTTTTCAGAATTTGTTGACACCATATTAACATTCTCATTCTGAGGATTTACTTCAGTATTACTCGGTAGCTTTCCTTGTTCCCTCTCACTCATCATGCTAGCGAGAGTACCTACGAGTTTTCTAGATTTAAAATGGAAGCTTGTTGAGTTCTAAGTGACTGATCAAACCTCTCATTCGTTTGGGTTTGAGATGTAATAAACTGTGTTTGAGATTCCATTAGCTTTTCCATCATTTCTTCCAGATTTGGCTTTTTCTCTTCGGTTTGTTGTGGTGGTTTATACAAGCTAGGTCTTTGTTGATTGAAAGTGTTGTTTTGAGTTGGTTGGTTATTCGAACCTTTTTGGTTATTGATGTGTAAAATCACGTCTATTATTTGTAAAAGGAATTATCAGTTATTAAAGTTTACACACTAACGGGCAGTGTACCCGATCATGCAGTAGTAAGATGTTGGCAAATCCAAGATTGTTCCAAGGACAGTTTACGCGTGTGAATTAAGATTGTAGCTAACGAAAATAAACTAAGTTAATCTAAGAAAATGGAAAGTACGAAATAGTTTTGTTGGTGGCTATTTAACGATTAGCCAAATCAAGATTTGATTTGAAAATAAAAACAATATTTTTTAATTTTTAGATTTATAAAACTTAAAACAAGAAAGCAATTAAGATCATTTGATATAAAATGGAATGAAAATGCTCGTCTAGACCTTTTACCTTAGGAATTGGATGTTTTTATACTTTATCCCGATTTAAGACTTAATACATGCAAATTACTTAGTCGACCCGCCAAGAGTTCTCTTTAGCAAGTACTCAAACTAGAATTACTAGATGTAGGGTTCCCTGGCACCTAAGACCTTTTCATTTGTGACTAATTAATTAACTAGATCAAAGATTTGAATAACAATTGCCTTTGCGTTCGCTCTACACAATTCACCCCCATATCGTCTAACCGTTTAAACTTAATTTACCCCCTTGGTCCGGTTTAGCAAACAATCAATTAAGACAAATCAATTGTAAACTAGTGTATTAAATCAACAAGAGTTCTCTTTATCAAACAAATACACTAATTAATCAAGTTCATAAAGTTAAACATCAATAAGAATCGATCTTTTATTCAAACTATTGAAATAAACATGCATAATTTCATAAATTATAAATCATAACATCCAAAACCTCGGTTATTAATATAGACAAGCATTGAAAAACTTAGCCAACAATTGTGGCTGAAAACAAAATCATAAATAAACAATTAAGATAATTCATTATGTTTGATAAGAATTAAACCTAGTTGAAATTGTGATCTTGAACGATTGACGAATCGAAAAGCATTCCAGGAATGATTGAGTTGATTAAATGATGTTGGGATTCCCCAAAAGACACCAAAAATCGCCCCAAAGCTGCTGGAATTCGTCTGGATAAAAGTGGTAAAAAGTTAGGGTTTAATTTCCCTATTTATAGCCTCAAAATCTGACACAGTAACGACCCGCGCCGCGGCTCCTTCAGCTGCCCCGCGGCTTAACACATCACCAACTTCCAACCTTTATCAATATGCTCGATCTTCAAAATCAGTTATAAGCTGCGCCGCGGGCCTTCTAGCCTCGCCGCGGCTTAACACGTACATAAAATTCTTCTCTAATCTTTTACAAAACTCGCGCGAAATCAACATTAAACATCAAATTAAGGTAACGATGATAGGATAATATAAATTATACCTCAAAATGATCTAACAATCAAACAAATAATCTTCTCGACTCTCGAATCCCAAATCTCTCAAATGTCTTCCAAAATACTTCAATTCGTATCCAAACGTACCCAATAATGATCGATATTGTGTGAATAAATATATGTAAATTAAGCAATATCAAACCACCCCACACTAGAGTTTTCCTTGTCCTCAAGCAACTTAACTCGAAAGAAAATGATATTGTCTTCAAATAAAGTATAGAATCAACGAACTAACAACTAAATATCAACTAGCGTAGGTACGAATATGGAGAAAATACTAACCATGGTTCCACCTTGCATTCCCAAATAAAAATCTTCCCAATCTTTAAGTAATATGTAATGAATAATGTAACCAAAAATAGTCTCGATAACGTACCATAATGATGAAGCAGAGAATCTCGAACCATAGTAAAAGTCTTTAAATAAACAGGGAATTAAGTGGAGCCATGAACCGAGAAGGTGAAAACCTCAAACCAAAGAACCATAAGAACCATACAGGCTACCCCGCGGGCCAATGCCTCCCACAATACCTAACATCGTGAGATGTCGGTAAGAAAATAATGTGCTTAGGAGGATACACATTACGTCCGAATATCAATTACGTCCGGATATCATCGATAATCATGAGGTGATCATCTAATCTGTCAAGTCAATCATAAAGATTGAAGTTCATCAGGCTTAAAAGCTGATATCTTACCTTTCCGGAGGTTATCCACTGGGGATCTGATCAATCACAGATTTGTGTATCATGGTGTGCTCCCCATTTGATGACAAAGATCTCCCTCATCGAGATAAGTCTAACTACCAATTTCCCTGTTTGATGTTGAGGCCTGGTAGATTTCCAGTCGATGTTAGAAATGACTTTTCAAGGATTTTTGTCACCCTACAACTGGTCTGGACTACACCTTCTGAAATAAATCAGCAAGCGTGTCGATTTGGAGACTTTACTCCTAGGGTTATACAAAGTGGTCTGGTGCAACATTGTCCTTGTTAGGAGAAACAATGAGGATTGCCCTATTAAAGTTTTCGATCTAAAGCATGGCCCGGTTTTGACCACACGATACAATCACCGTTCATACGGTTGACACCCATTTTTGTACAGGTGACCTACGTATGAATTATTTATGTTCATGTAGGATTTCACATTCAAAATAATGAACATGTTTTGAAAGTTCAAGACTTTCACCTCTAACAGTACCTCACCGTGATATGATGGGTAATGAAATGGTACAGCTTAAGAGGTATACGTACCAAGTGAAACGATTGGAAGACTTTACTTCCTAGTTGCCTACTTCCCACATGACAAGCTTTTCTGCTTGTTTTAAGAAAGGTAGGAAGTAGATACTACCCTTATGATAAATCCCAAAAACCTTTGAGTGCCATAGCTTTTGGCTATGGGTTGTGTTGTCTAAGCAAACACAAGCACGTATCTATTGTTCCTAAAAAGGACAACACTGGTGAAGCTCAAGGCTCCTCTTCCCACAGCATCACACCATTAGATGATGTAATAATAAAATGGTATAGTTTCGGAAGTCTGCTATACCAAGTAACCAAAAGTTTTTGATGTGGCACGTGATTCGGTCACAATCACGCTATGCAATCACCGCTCTCTCACGGTTTACACCCGTTTTGGTACAGGTGACCTACTATTGAGTTCTCCAAACTTGTAGGATTTCATGTCCAAGAAAATGAACATGTGGAACAATTTTGACTTCTTTGAAATCACGAAATATGCCATAAAATACCAAGCCAAATCAAAACCAATTTTCAAAACTAAGGTTTTGGCCGAATTTTCAAATATTTTTCTACTTTTTTTCTTCTTTTTTCTCTAACTTTTCTCATTTTTTTTTATTTTTCCCTAAATTTTTCAATTTTTTTTATGACCAAAACCCGTGAAACTTCAAGACAAGTAATGTCCCCATTACTTGAGATAAAAAATAGAGTAAAATCAAAAATGAAAGAAAATAAAAACTTATCGAGCTTAACCACTGATCGCGGAATGACAGTGACAGATGGCGCTGAACTGACTGCCAGCATAAGAACATCGTCCATCGTCCATTCCCGATCCTTACACCAATATCATCAGTCATGCTTTTTTGTTGAACTTAATGCCAGACTTGAAAATCATTTCACCACCAAACCTAACAAACATAAAAGAAACTACATAACCAGGATAAGGTGGCACCACTCAGTAACCAAAACGCCTTATCCCCAAATAAGTTTGCAGTACATAGTCAAAGTGAATAGTTAAATAAGTACAGACCCAACAAAGAAGAAGTTTGAAACAATTACAACAAGATCATTGGCGCGCATGCCTTTCTCAATAAAAATCACCAAAAGGCCATTGGCCTTGCGGGTACCGCTCCTGAAACTGCCTTCTCATCTCGTCCATAGATTCACGCAGGTTGTATGTTGGTGCGGACACTTGGGGCCTGATCAGATCACGGTAGTAAACTGGCTCTACCTGTGGCGTAATCATATAATCATTCAGAAAATTATAATAAATGCGTGCTTTATGTCGCTGCCAGTCATTCCCATACTACATCCATTGCTGATCATGCAATGACTCCACCGCCATCTACTCTTGGCGTAACGTACTCGCCTCGACCCATTGTTGTCTATCCCACATACGATCATAATATGATCGTTGATCTCCCCGAAAATCATTAAAACTATTCGACACACCAATTTGAACTTTATCAACCCTCGAGATCAAACTATTCTAAACTTCCTCGAACATCGACCACTGCTGCCAACTACCCAAACCATGCAGCTCATCTGCCGCGACGTCCTCATCATCATCATGTTGCATACCACTACCACTTACTCTCCCTTGTTGAGACAGTTCAACATATTTAACTAACATAGTCCTATTCGAGTTCCACATCAAAATACATGCATTAATATAAAACTGTGTCCCAAACTGCTTCATAGAATCACGAGCCGGTGTGCAACGAGTGAAGTTAATATTGAAAAACTTGGCAATTTTTGTAACATAATGACCACCCAAAAGTGGTTTCGCCCGTTGCTTCTCCATCGAATGCTTACGTAGATATTCACCCACCAAATTAGCCAGCAAACTGCTCATTCTTAATCATATAAATTGACCATAAATCATGAGTAGTCACTTTGTTGTACCCATTCACTCTTGCACAAAATGTACACCCCAATAACCTTTGAATCAAACTTGCATCCTTGTCATGAATGTCTGACCCCTTTGATTCACTTGACACAAACGGATTCTTGCCACTAAGCTGATACCAGTATTGCTGCACATTAAAGAATTCGGCACCATAAAACATAGTCTCTCCTAAATACCGCTCTAAAATGAAATCATCCATGTCGTGGTATAAATCCAACGCTCGATAAAGATCCATCCTACTCATCTCCCGTTCCATTCCTCCTAACCGAAACTATAAGAAACTCACATCCGTAGCCGCACGACGAGGATTAAAAGTTAACGTGGAAAAGAATTCCCACACCAACTCGTCATAAATAACATCCGTACACATAAACGCCTGCTCCCATGCGCGAATAAAATGATTACCCGGTTGTTTAGCGCATGTCAGCACATTTTGGAGACGAGTCTTTAAATGTCTTCCCGCTTGAACTAACGGGGCCCAGTCCAAATACCAAGTACCAGTGATCAGACGCCTTCTAAAATACTCAAATCTTCCGGCATACTCTTCATTATCTCTAAACGCTTGTAACCAATTTTCAGGATTCGTTTGAATTTCCAAGAGCCTTTCTTCCTCCCTTTGAGCAGATGTCATTATTTGCCTCTGTATTAACAACACCAAACAAACAAAACACAAATGCAAACATTGCCATTAGCATTGAAGATTAGTCCCTGCTCATATTTAAAACGATCCACCTTTCAAGCATAAATCAACCGTGGTCAACAAATTTCTACAAGCATTAAATTATTCATGACCAACGTTAACATCACAAACTATCACCCATAACAAATCATCTTTTCCAAATATTCGAACAATTATCATTTATTAGTAATGTCTCAACATAAACTTAAAATGTTTGATGTAATTAACATTAGTGGAAAGATAATTTTAAACTCCAAAATTAGCAATTCAATTCCAAATTCAACAAATAATCTAGCAACAAGTCATCATAGCATCAATGTCATGGCATATATATCATATAGAAGCAAGTTAACATAAGAAAGCCACTCTATTAAGACTAGAACCCTAATGACCAAGCCAAATTACCACACCCCCACACTATCATTCAAGCCAAACCATATTTAACAAAACACATAACCAATTCTCCCAATTACTCATCTCTAATTCGAAATCAAATACACCATGAACCCTAGAATCAAAGATATGCATTAAAAACACAAAAAAGATTATGAATTTCATACATACTAATCATATTCAATAAAGACCCATGATTAATTTAAGCATTCAAGACCAAAATCAACAACCCCACACTAATTCTAAACCTAATCCGAAATTAAACATCAAATAAGCAAGTAATTAGGCAAAAACAAGTAAAAGTAAGTTAAAATCGGACCTTAGGTGCCATGGATTAGAGATTTGATGAAGAAATTTAAGCAAAAATTGAAGATAAAAGATTAGGGTTTGAGAGGATTTGTAATTGTGCTTGAGTTAGATAGGATATGTGTGTTTTCAATCAGCAAAAATACTCTAAATATACTAAATTCTCATCGGGTATAAACCTTGGGTCGGGTTTGACCCACTTTCCTTTATAAAAAAAACGAATTTGGAATTTCCTTCAGACGCGGCCTGCGTCGCAGGTAAACTCGCCGCACTGCGGCCTAAAACAAAAAAAACCCCTGAAATTTTAAAAACCCTCGACATGCATTTGTAGTGTTAACCCGCGCCACGGGCTCTCAGGCCGCGCCGCGGCTTATAACGTGGAAACACCCTTCAGATTTTAAAACTATCGACATCAAAAATAGGCTTTACCCCGTGCCGCGGGTTCTCAGGCCGCACCGCGGCCTGTGTCTGGCGAATTTTCCTTCATAAATTTTTAATAATTTCGAACCAAAAACCAATTTATCCGTAATCAACGCACTTAACCGATGATCAAATTGTCATTTCAACCTTAAATATACACCTGGAAGCTAAAAATACAATAAATACAACAAATGTGATTTTTATTATCGAGTCGTTCACTCGACTCGTTCCCCCAAATTTAAACGTTTTTTGGATCGAAGTCGAGGTTAACCTCTTCTTCGATTTCTAGGGCACCATCCACATAGTGTTTGACTCGGTGGCCATTCACCTTGAAACCTTCACCATTCGAATCGAACAATTCCACCGTACCATATGGGTACACCTTCCTAACCACAAATGGTCCCGACCAACGGGACTTAAGTTTTCCCTGTGACAATTTGAAATGCGAATTATAAAGAAGGAGACGGTCGCCTTCCTTAAATTCTTTCGGACCTTTGATCCAATTGTCATGCTACCTCTTTGTCTTTTCCTTATAGATGAGTGAGTTTTCATAGGCATCGTGCCTCAACTCATCTAACTCATTCAGTTGGGTCAACCTAAGGTGACCCGCCTTATTATAGTCGAGATTGCATGTCCTAAGAGCCCAATGTGCTTTGTGCTCAATCTCCAACGGGAGATGACATGCCTTGTCATAAACCAAGAGAAAAGGAGTGGTCCCGATAGGAGTCTTGTAGGTGGTACGAAACGCCCACAATGCATTGTCGAGTTTGTTGGACCATTCCTTTGGATTCGAACCAACGGCCCTTTGAAGAATTCGTTTAAGAGACCGATTGGCGTTTTCAACTTGCTCACTAGTTTGCTGGTGATATGAGGTAGAAATCTTATGGATGACTCCATGTCATTTCAAAACCTTCTCCAATTGCGTATTGCAAAAGTGGGTGCCCCTATCACTAATGAGTGCCTTTGGAGTACCAAAACGGGCAAAAAGCCCCATCAAGAACTTGATTACAACTCGTGCATCGTTAGAAGGAAGAGGCTTTACCTCCGCCCATTTAGACACATAATCGATTGCAACGAGTATGTAAAGATAATTATGAGATTTCAGAAACGGGCCCATAAGATCAATTCCCCAAACGTCAAACACCTCGCATACTTGAATGCTTTGTTAAGGCATTTCGTCATGTTTGGTGATTTGTCCGGCCCGTTGACAAGCATCACAAGAGTTACAAATGGCATGGCCATCCTTAAAAATACTAGGCCAATAAAAACCGGCATCATAAACCTTCTTCCCCGTGATTTGGGGACCAAAATGCCCACTTGTTGGACCACGATGGCATTCCAACAAAATACGAGTGCATTCCTTATCAGAAATGCACCTACGAATAACTTCATCTGGAAAACAACGAAAAAGATAGGGGTCTTCCCTGAAATAGTGTTTAAGGTCACTGAAGAATTTCTTCCTCTTTTGATGTGACCACCCTTTCTCCAAGAAACCCCGAACAAGAAAATTAGCTATGTCCACATACCATGGCTCATCCACCTTGTCCAACTTCATGAGGTACTCGTCAGGAAAATCATCATGAATATTCGACTCATGAAGGACTTCGAGATTCGGATTCTCGAGTTTAGACAAGTGGTCGGCCGCGAGATTTTCAGCACCCTTTTTATCCCGGATCTCGATATCGAATTCTTGCAAAAGCAAAATCCATCTAAGCAGTCGAGGTTTGGCATCCAGTTTCGAGAAGAGGTACTTTAGAGCAGAATGGTCCGTAAAAACAATATTCTTAGACAACACTAAGTAGGACCGGAACTTATCGAACGAAAAGACCACCGAAATGAGCTCTTTTTCAGTGGTAGTGTAATTCAACTGTGCTCCCTGCAAGGTCTTGCTTGCATAATAAATGGGTCGGAAATGTTTCTCGACTCTTTGGCCTAAAACAGAGCTAACCGCAAAATCAGATGCATCACATAAGCTCGAATAGAAGGGACCAATTCGGAGCGATTATGATAGGTGCATTGATGAGTTTCTCCTTAAGAAGTTTGAATGCCTTTTCGCACTCTTCGCAGAAGTTCCAAGGTGTGTCCTTTTCGAGGAGTTTGTTCATCGGGTTAACGATTTTGGAAAAATCCTTAATGAACCGCCGATAAAAACCGGCGTGCCCGAGAAAACTCCGAATACCCTTAACATCGGTGGGAGGTGGAAGGTTCTTAATAGCCGTTACCTTTGCGGGATCCACCTCAATACCGTTCCTAGAAATCTTGTGCCCAAGAACTATGCCCCCTTGTACCATGAAATGGCACTTTTCCTAGTTGAGCACAAGATTAGATTTCTCACACCTTACCAACATCCGCTCTAAATTAAGAAGGCATGAATCGAAAGTGTCACCGAAAACTGAAAAGTCATCCATGAACACCTCCATGCAATCTTCTATCATATCATGGAATATGGCCATCATGCACCTTTGACAAGTGGCCGTAGCATTACAAAGGCCAAAGGGCATGCGACGGTATGAGAATGTGCCATACGGACACGTGAAAGTGGTTTTCTCCTGGTCCTCGGGCGTGATAGGAATTTGGAAATAGCCCGAAAAACCATCAAGAAAACAATAAAAGCTGTTTCCAGCTAACCTCTCTAGCATTTGATCCATGAAAGGTAACGGGAAGTGGTCTTTGCGTGTGGCGTCGTTCAACTTACGATAGTCAATACAAACACGCCATCCCGTGACAGTTCGAGTGGAAATTAACTCATTTTTATCATTCGTGGTAACAATCATACCACCTTTCTTAGGTACACAATGTACCGGGCTAATCCACAGACTGTCAGAAATCGGGTAAATCAGACCTGCATCGAGGAGCTTAATGATGTCTTTCTTCACGACATCTTGCATGTGCGGGTTCAACCTCCTTTAACGTTGCACCATAGGTTTAGAGTTATCCTACATTAGGATTTTGTGGGTGCAATAGGAGGGACTAATACCCTTGATGTTGTGAATTTTCAATGCAATGGCCGGTTTATGGGCCTTTAGCATGGTTACAAGCTCAGTTTTCTGACCTGTAGTAAGAGAAGAAGAAATAATTACCGGGAGCTTAGATTCCTCCTACAAATAAGCGTATTCCAAGTGATCTGGAAGTGGCTTCAATTCTAACTTGGGAGGTTCTTCAATTGAAGACTTGCTCCGGTAATCAGCATCACGATCGAGTTCCTTGAACTCCTCCTCTGTCAGCTCATAGTCATTTTCCATCAAGGCGGTCAAAATATCCACCTCCTCAACCTAAAACTCTTCATCAATTTCAACCAATGAGCATTCTCCTGAACCCTGTAAGTCTGGGAATTCCTGCAAAAACTCAGACTGGACATCCACAGTGTTAAGAAAATAACATGTATCATCAGTGTGGGCAGGGTATTTTAAAGCATGGTCAATTGATAATGTTGCACTCAAGTCATCTATCTTAAGGGTCAACTTTTGGTCATAAACATCGATGATACACCTAGCAGTATTCAAAAATGGCCGACCCAAAATATGTAGAATCCTTTCATCCACTTCCATATCCAACACCACAAAATCGGCCGAGAAAACCAACGACCCGGTCTTAACTAGCATATTCTCTATAATTCCATGAGGGAATTTAATAGAGCGGTCAGCTAGCTGAATAGCCATACGCGTGGGTTTTAACTCCCCAGGTTCTAGCTGTAAATAAATAGAGTAAGGCATTAAATTTATGCTAGCCCCCAAATCCGCCAAACCATCACACAATCTAAATTACCAAGTAAACAAGGAATGCTAAAACTTCCAGGATCCTCAAGCTTCTCAGGAAGCTTGTTTGCAACTACCGCTGAGCATGCGGCATTCAACCTGACTGAAGACACGTTCTCCAGCTTCTTCCTGTTAGTTAGCAAATCCTTAAGAAACCTTGCATACTTTGGCATACCTACAATCACATCAATAAAAGGCATATTTATGTTAACTTTTTTAATCAAGTCCATGAATTTGGACTTTTCTGCCTCAAGCTTCTCCAATATCTGCTTCCTCGGGAATGGGAGCGGTGGTTGATACTCTTTAACTATCGGTTTCACAGCAACGCTTTTTGGTACCCTCACAACCTTCTCAATCACCTGTTCCGGCTCCTTTTCCCCCACCGGTTCACTAACATCAACCGGTTCACTATCCTTAACTAACGGCACTCGTAAATCATACTCATCGGGCTTTCTCGATGGATCATATGCTAAACCACTTCGGGTGGTGATAGCATTAATGTGCCCATTCTTCGGGTTAGTATCCATTTTACTCGGTAATTCCCCCGGTTTCCTCTCATTACTAGGATTAACAAGTTGACCAATTTGTTTCTCCAGATTCTGAATAGCTGCTTGTTGATTTCGAAACATTTGATCATTCTTCTCATTGTTTTGGGTAAAAGTAGTAATAAGATGAGTTTGAGATATCACAAGCTTTTCGATCATATCCTCAAGGTTGGACTTTTTCTCTTCGGCTTGTGGCTTCAGAAAATATTCGGGAGCTTGTTGTTGATAACCTCCACTAGATCCTGGCTGGAACCTCGAACCTTGATTACCATGAGGATTATAATGATTGTTAAAATTCCTATTAAACTGAGCACGTCCCTAAAACTGATTATTGTTCTGTTGACTAATAAAAGCAATCTTTTCTTTCTGATTCATAGTCAAACCCGCATCACAATCTTTTGCTAAATGTAATCCCCCACAATATTCACAACCAACCTTCATACCATGAATATCCTTATCCAACTTCTCTAAATGCCTACCAAATTTATCTAACTTAGCATTTATAGACCCATAATCATCATAAGCACCAGTGGTTTTGGTCCTCTTTACTGAAGCTGAACAGGATAACTCATGATCTTGATGCCACTCGTGAGTGCAGGTAGCTTGCTTTTCAATGATCTCTAATGCTTCTTCCTTTGTCTTATCCATCAAAGTGTAAGGGTGCAAACCAAAGTCCCACATCGGTCATGGGACAAAACAAATGTATGTATATAAGTCTAAGGGGAAGTCCCTCTATCACCAATTGGTTTTAGAAAAGGATGGACTCTTAGGCTTATATTGTAGGACATTGTGTTTGGGCTATACGATCCTTAACAAATGGTATCAGAGCTGGGCCATAGCCCCGATGTGGTAGACGGCGCAGTAGGGCGCACCCCTGAGCACACGGTGTGGCGTGGCGCATCCCTCGGTGTTACCAGCGATGAGTGGACCCAGCTCTCGTTTGAGGGGACCCTAGCATGATGAGTTGATCCTGGAAGCCTTGTATCGAAATCTCCCTGCCCTCCTACGAGGTTGAGAGTTCTGAGTTGGCGGCGGTAAAGGTTGGATCCGGACTATCATTGGAGGGGAGGCCTAGATGGACTTAGGTTTGAGGGGACGTTTGTAAGGGTGCAAACCAAAGTCCCACATCAGTCATGGGACAAAAAAAATGTATGTATATAAGTCTAAGAGGAAGTCCCTCTATCACCAATTGGTTTTAGAAAAGGATGGACTCTTGGGCTTATATTGCAGGACATTGTGTTTGGGCTATACGATCCTTAACACAAAGTACCTCCTGCTGCTTGATCAATACTCTGATGAGTTGGTATGTCACAACCTTTGTAGAAAATCTGGACCTTCTATAAATCATTCAACCCGTGTTGCAGACACGAGCTTAACATATTAGAATAGCGGTCCTAAGCATCAAATAATGTCTCACTGCTCTTTTGTCGAAATTGTGAAATTTCTGCTAGAAGTCTAGCAGCTCGAGACGCAGGGAAAAACTTTGATAAAAACTTATCTACCAAACCATCCCAAGAAGTAAACGTACCCTCGGGTTGCTTATCTAACCATCTCTTAGCTTCTCCCTTAAGTGCCCAGGGAAAAAGCCTTATCTTGATCGAAGTATCGGCAACCTCATTCAGCTTAAATAAGTTGCGAACATCATTGAAAACACGGAGATGCTCGTTAGCATCCTCACTATCCTTGCCATGAAATTGGCAATCAGAAGAAATCAAACTCAGAATTGGACCTGTGATTTGGAAAGGCTGAGTGATGTTTGGTTGAGTAATCGAATTTCCTTGACCAGCTCGGGTGGCCTTCAACTTTTCTGCCATAGTCTCAGGATGGGGTGGTTGATCATCCATCTCTTTAGTCTCGAAAATATCTAATGAAATGTAAGTTTCTTCCTCTTCGTTGATTTCAGGTGGTGTATCGGGCACCACAGTCTCAGAACTACTACCCAAATGAATTATATTATCACTCGAAGAAACGAGTGAATCCACCGTAGACTGTTGCTCTTGACTTAATGATCTAAATAACTCCCTTTCAGGTTCGTCAAATGGTTGAAGAATCGGAGAATCTGAAGAAAACGTATGTGGCATGCACTACCTGTTATCTGGAAAATCACAACTAACAACTGATTAAACGCACCGATTCAACTGAGAATAAACGAAAAATAATAATAAACTACAGTTAAAACTAACTAAAAACAATTAGATAACAATCTTAATTTTTGACACAACTGTCCCCGGCAGCGGCGCCAAAAACTTGATGTGTAATCAAACTTGTATTTTATGGTCATGACTTTGCAAGTCTCCGTCTTGCGCGGTATACGAGCGTTTGAAACAAACCAATGTTTTACTACTATTACCATTAGAGATAGTATTAGTAACCAAACTAAACTATGCCACTTGGAATTCGGAGTGTATCCCTGTGCAGCTTTAGGGGCATATAAGTAACAAAAATGCACAAATTAAGGGCTTAAATTGCATGATTCAATTTATAAAAAGTAATTCAAATGATAGGAATAGAAACATAACAAAATTTCAACAGATGTCTGGGTGATCAATCCTACTGTTGTTATCTTTTGCTCTTTTGCGCCGTTTATTTTTACACATGCAAGGCGCATCATGTCAATTTTGTTTCTAGCATTTGTGCCCCTTCTTATTGCATTTCCTAGAAACTGTATTATCTGGGTTATTCACCACGCAATTAGTTCTTGGGTTTTTATTTTTCCTTAGCGCTTTTAATGTAGCAGTGCCATCATGTACTTTAACTCGACGTTGCTTTCGTGGCCTTTTTCCTTTTGACTCTCTTTCACTTCCCTTTATCTTTTCACGGACTACCTTCATGAGTTTTTTGCTTGTATGGTGTTTATCCCACCATTCATTCGACTGTCGTTGTTGTAAACGCCATAAACTTCCTCTTCCTGAAGACCATGTTTGAATGATGTCAGTAGATATTCGGGTGTGCGTGCTTTACTTTATATCGAGCTCTTCAGGCGCATAATTTTTTACTATTATGCTGATTTTTGATGCTGTGCGCAAGCTGTTTTTAGGCTTTACCTGTGCGCTCATCCTTGCATTTTGCTTTTGCATCGCAAGTTGCCGTTTTTGGCGTTAGGCAATTTTTAAACCTTTGCATGTGTGACTTCTTTCTTATTCCTTGGTTGGTGCTGTCTTGCTAAACCAGTAATGTGAGTGCGGATCTTTTTTCCGTAGTTTCTTTTGACTCCTTGGTTCGTCTTAACCCTTTTTCTAAGATTTTTCGAACCCTGCATCTTATAATAAAGTATAATATTTTTAAAACAGGTAGCCACAACACATCTTTTACGCACCCTAATTACATGATTAAGCGTTTATCTTAATTGTTGCTAACTTTAAAGTGAACTATTTTGTTTCAAATACAAATTGGTGCTTGTACCTTTTTCTAGAAACTGTGACACTGCAATATTAAATATCGATTTGAAATATTTATGTACCTGTGAGTGTAGTGCTTCTTGGGTCATCTGCTGCTCACTTGACTCTACATCCTTTTCTTTCTGCCTCATACCCTCTAGCCTCATTCTGTTCTTCTCATCTACTTCTGATTTTATGGTTGCAATTCCCCGTTTTGTTTGGAATTTTAGCATGCCATGTATTGTCGACAATATGGCACATAACTTTTGCAAGGTGCTCCTGCTTAACAGTGCATTGTGCTCAGCTTTTGATTGGACTGCATCGAATTCAATTTCAACATCACTTTTCTTTTTATCATTAATGTCGTCTCGTAGCTCTAACCCAATTTTAATCGTTCCTAACGACGGGACCATTTCACCAGCAAAACCAAAAAAAGTAGCTGCTTTCTTTTTTAACTGCGGCTTAACTGACATAGGCAGCGACATGTAGCAATGTTCATACATTACATCTGTACCACAGCCAGTGTCTACGCATAATTCCTTAAGCTCCTGCTTGCAGCTTCTGATGTATCCTTTAACTATCACGGGTTTGTTCAACCAGTTCCTTTTACTTGCTTCGAATGAGATTCCTTCTTTTCTCCAATCTCTAACCTTTCTCACTTTTGCTATCATGTTCTCACCTTTTACCATATTTATGGTTTTTTTTGCTTCCCCTGCTTTTAGTTCGCTTTTCTTTCGCCACGGAAATTCTTTTTCCTGTCTTGACTTGTGGCCTTCTGCTTTAGCCGATTTCTTTAAATGCTGCAACCTTCCCTTTTTTAGTTCTGCAACCACCTTCTCGATTAACTGCCTGCACTTATTAGTTTGGTGACCAAAATCATCATGAAAATCACAAAATTTGGTTTTGTCCTTTTTTGCATAATCGGGTAGTGGTGTTGGTGCTTCGAACGTTTTATATACTGACTCAGTTGCCAATATCTCCTTTGGCGTTTTGCTGAGATCTTTTATGATTGCATAATTATCATCATGAACGCTCTTGTTTCGGTAACTACCACCTCCTCTACTGTTGTTGTACCGTCGGTACTTATTGTTATTATGATAACTTCCGCCTTTGAGAGGGTTATTATTATTATACCTCTTCGCAGATCCAGAACTCTTGCTCTGATCACGATGATGATCATCATCATTATTACCTTTGCCCAGGTAACTTTTTCCGCAATTCTGTGTTATATCTTCTTGCGCCCGATGTAATCATGCGCCTCCTTTATTGCTTTCGCAAATGTTTGCGGAACCTTCCTTCTCAACCTCTGCCATAAAGATAGGTGCCTTTCTGTATCAAGGCAGTGTATAAACCCTGACACCTTTTGACTTTCTGGTAGTTCTGGTATTTTAGCCATTTCTTTGGTGTACCTATCAATGATCTCACCCAAGAATTCTTTGGGTTTTTGCTTTATGTCATGGCATTCCACGTGCGTTCTTTTGCGCGCACGCAGACTATGAAAATTAAGTAAAAACCGGGATCTTAAGTCTGCATACCCTGTTATGCTTCTGGGAGTTAAATTATTGAACCACTCCCGTGCCACTCCTTGCAATACGATTGGTAGCATGTGACATGCTACCTCGTCTCCCCAATTGTGGGTTCTTGCTGTTCCCTCAAATCTTTGTAGGAAGTCATCAGGGTCAGATAACCCATTGTAGCTTCCTAATGTTAGCGGTATTATAGGTGCTTGAGGGAACGGGTGATTCGCTATATGTGCAGGGAATTTTTATGTAGTGGGAGCGACCTCTAAATATTGTCTTGCTTTATGCCCCTGCATTACTGCAAACCAGTTTTGCATAAACTCTGAAATCGCGCTGGCTCATTGAGCGCTTAGCTCCAGCGGATTATAAGGCGCACTTCCCTCATCACCCTGGTGTTGAGTTCGCATTAACCCATCTACACTTGGTTGGGCTGGTGCATAATCATCTTCGCTTGGAGCAGCGCTACTGTAATATACGAACCATCTAGGTTTCTCAAACCCAATCTTCTTATTTCTTCTTGCGCACTTGCCGGGGTAACCCTCAAAGTTTGAGTTTTCGGCTCCACCGTTGTGATAATTGGGATCGTTCCTACATACGTGGTTTTTGCCATTAGCTTAGCGCCACTTGGCGGAGAGTCATACTCGTCGTCCGTTTCCTTAGAGCGTATATAGCTCATGTTATCTGGAGATCCAAAACTTATTTTTTCCGGAGACTTCATTCGTGCCGTTTCCGTTTCTTTGAAGCGGACATAGCCAGTTTCTACTGCCGGGGGCGCATCTCCGCCACTCTGTAGCCGCTCACTTTCTGTCCCTACCGTGGTCGGAGGAACAATTTTTTCCGTCTCGGCGCTTGTCGGCCCTGTTTGGATATTTTATGTCGAAGGGGGTTTTGACACCTTTTTCCCTTCTGTCACAGATGCATGTTTTGATGTTTGTGCAGGTGTTCGTTGACCTGGAAATGTCTGAAAAGTTGTCTTCGGTTCTTTGTTGCCCGCCATTGATCTGAATTAGATAAACAACCTGAAATCGACCGATTAGTACGAACAAAAAATATTTTATTGAAAATACAAAAACGAATTAGATTCATCATGAATTTCTTTGTTATTTGCTCATGTAACCAGTTCCACGGATGGTGCCAAATGATCAAGCATATTTTCACGGGGTCAAGGTGAACCTACGCTTGAGTGCATAAAAGGGGTTTAAGGACTAACAACATTCGAACCTCCGACGCTTGGTCGTGGATAACCCACATCGGTATCGTTTCGATTCCGACAGGGTGGCCGATTTCAGAGTCCACCAACAACCTAGTATACGAGGTTGAGTGGCCCAAAGACATGAAGGTTTTATAGTTCAATACATACCTGAAAGTCTTTAGAGATTGTAAGAAGCTTTGTTCGTACGATAGAGATTTGTATGTTGTAGTTTACGTATGAGTAAACAAGTGAACGTATATGTATTTAGAGTTTATGAGCTATGTATTTATAGGCTCATGAATTAGGGTTTTGGTAGAATCTTTTCCCTAATTAAATGCAATCTTATCCCAACTAACATTCGTTATTTAAGGAAGAGAATCCAACTTGATTATATCGTACACTCTTCTAGAATATACTGGACCCTTATGCAAGTATATGAAACTCACATCAGATGGTATAGGCGCATATTGTGCGGCTATACCCGTGCCACATGCCTTATATGGAAGTTTATGTGCGTTCTAGGGCTTTGGATGCATAATCCGCATTGTCTTGCGGATATGCGTATCATTAAATCGCGTCTATTATTTAGAATTATCAGTTATTAAAGTTTACACACTAACAGGCAGTGTACCCGATCGTGCAGTAGTAAGATGTTGGCAAATCCAAGATCGTTCCAAGGACAGTTTGCGCGTGTGAATTAAGATTGTAGCTAATGAAAATAAACTAAGTTAATCTAAGAAAATGGAAAGTACGAAATAGTTTTGTTGGTGGCTATTTAACGATTAGCCAAATCAAGATTTGATTTGAAAATAAAAACAATATTTTTGAATTTTTAGATTTATAAAACTTAAAACAAGAAAGCAATTAAGATAATTTGATATCAAATGGAATGAAAATGCTCGTCTAGACCTTTTACCCTCGGAATTGGATGTTTTTATACCTTAGCCCGATTTAAGACTTAATACATGCAAATTACTCAGCCGACCCGCCAAGAGTTCTCTTTAGCAAGTACTCAAACTAGAATTACTAGATTTAGGGTTCCCTGGCACCTAAGACCTTTTCGTTTGTGACTAATTAATTAACTAGATCAAAGATTTGAATAACAATTGCCTTTGCGTTCGCTCTACACAATTCACCCCTATATCGTCTAACCGTTTAAACTTAATTTACCCCCTTTGGTCCGGTTTAGCAAACAATCAATTAAGACAAATCAATTGTAAACTAGAGTATTAAATCAACAAGAGTTCTCTTTATCAAATAAATACACTAATCAATCAAGTTCATAAAGTTAAACATCAATAAGAATCGATCTTTTATTCAAACTATTGAAATAAACATGCATAAGTTCATAAATTATAAATCATAACATCCAAAACCTTGGTTATTAATCTAGACAAGCATTGAAAACTTAGCCAACAATCATGGCTGAAAACAAAATCATAAATAAACAATTAAGATAATTCATTATGTTTGATAAGAATTAAACCTAGTTGAAATTGTGATCTTGAACGATTGACGAATCGAAACGCGTTCCCGGAATGATTGAGTTGATTAAATGATGTTGGGATTCCCCAAAAGTCACCAAAAATCGCCCCAAAGCTGCTGGAATTCGTCTGGATAAAAGTGGTAAAAAGTTAGGGTTTAATTTCCCTATTTATAGCCTCAAAATCTGACACAGTAACGACCCGCGCCGCGGCTCCTTCAGCCTCGCCGCGGCTTAACACATCACCAACTTCTAACCTTTATCAATATGCTTGATCTTCAAAATCAGTTATAACCCGCGCCGCGGGCCTTCCAATCGCGCCGCTTCTTAACACGTGCACAAAATTCTTCACTAATCTTTTACAAAACTCGCGCGAAATCAACATTAAACATCAACTTAAGGTAACGATGATAGGATAACATAAATTATACCTCAAAATGATCTAACAATCGAACAAATAATCTTCTCGGCTCTCGAATCCCAAATCTCTCAAATGTCTTCCAAAATACTTCAATTCGTATCCAAACGGACCCAATAATGATCGATATTGCGTGAATAAATATGTGTAAATTAAGCAATATCAGTTATACAAGTTATTGTTTGGCCCATTGGGATTGTAAAGAATGTTTTGATTTCGATTGAAATTTGGCCTTGGCGGTTGATAATTATTTTGATAATTATTTCCCGACCTTCGGTTCATGTAGGAAACATTCTTACGTTGTTCCATCGTTTGCTCAATGTGACAATCTTTCGTTAAGTGTGATCCACCGCATTGCTCACAACTGATTCATATTGCGTGAATATCTTTAGTCATCTTTTCCATTCTTCTTTTGAAAGCATCTATTTTTGCGGAAACAGAATCAAAGTCATGGCTCGAATCGGCTCTAGCCGCTTTTAGATGAATGAAAAATATCTTTTTCTTAATGCCACTCATGAGAGTGGGAGGTTGTATTATCAATAATTTTGTGAGCTTCAGTTGCGGTTTTCTTCATAATGGAACCACCAGCTGCTGTGTCGATGTCCTTTCTTGAATTAACGTCGAAACCTTGGTAGAATATTTGTAATATTTGATAAGTGTCTAAACCGTGCTGAGGACATCCTCTCAACAACTTTCCAAATCTTGTCCACACCTCATATAATGTTTCATTTGGCTTTTGCGCGAACGTAACAATTTCTCCTTGAAGTCTCACGGCTTTAGATGCCGGAAAGAATCTTTTAAGAAATTTCTCAACTAAAACATCCCATGTATCAATCGCTTCTTCAGGTAACGATTCTAACCAATCTTTGGTTTCTCCCTTTAAAGTCTAGGGAAACAACATGAGATAGATCTGTTCATCCTCAACTTCTCTAATTTTGAATAGAGTACAAATCCTATTAAAGGGTCGAAGATGTTCGTTTGGATCTTCTTTTGGCGTACCACTAAATTGGCATGATTAGTTACCATGTGTAGGATTTGTCCTTTGATTTCATAATCTGGCGCATTAATGTCTGGTTGAGTAATGGCGTGTCCTTGGCCCGTGCGTGTGGCTCTCATTCGATCCTCCATACTTAGAGGTTTCGTTACTTCCATATTTGAATTTGTTGAATCTGAATCACTAGAAAATTCTGATTTAACAGTTTGCGGTTCAGGAGGAATGATTAGTGGTTCAGGATCTTGGAATTGTCCTTGAATATCCTCCGGGTTCTCAATTGTGAAGTCGGGTTCAAAAAATGGATTATCTAAAATTTGAATTGGAGTACTTGTTCGAATAGATGATGTTTCTAAAGAAAAATCAACGGCGACAATATTGGCTAGATGTCTTGATCGGGTTACAGGTGGTGAACGTATGAAAGGTGGTGAACGTTTTGCTCGGTGCATTCACTGAATATTCTATTAGTTATAAATATAAAAATTATATAAGTTATCAAATTAATAGACTTTTTTGATTTTTCCCACGTTTCGAATAGCAAATAGATGCAGCAGGTAGCCAGGATCCTTTAAATCGGAAAATTCACAACTCGCCACTAACAAATCCAACTATTACTACGAACCAGAAAATTTGGCGTCAATTAATTTAATTGCTTACAATAATTTTTCGTCGGAATTTTTGAAATAAAAATCTATGTCCTAAAAACTAGAGCGCAAAAATGAAAAAGAAAAAGAAATGCGTCGAAAAACGTCGAAAAATAAAAATAAGAAAGAAAAACGTCGAAACTTAAAAGTCTAAAAATTAAATCTAAAAAGTTGCGCCTAAAGGTATTAAAACTTAAATGGAATTCTATTTTGAAAACGGAAATAAACTTAATTTAGGCACTAAAATATATAAACGGGTTCGCAAAATTCTAAAGCGTCTAAATTCTAAATCTAAAGAAAAAGCACTTAAGGAATTTTACGGTAAATCTTAAAAACTAATAATCTACGGCAAATAATGAACTAAAACTATATTTACGAACGAAACTAATAAAAAGTGACAGAATATAAAAATGATAAAAATAGAATTTTATATAAAAATATTATTTTTATATTACTATTTTATAAAAGTATTAATCTATATAATTAATGATAATAATTAAACTTAATATTAGTAATTATAAATTAAAACTAAAATTTAAAACTAATTAATTAATTAAAACCCTAATTAAATTAATTATTATAAATTATTAAACCCTAACAGCATAATTAATGTTTCCTAGGTTTGCTGCCAAAGCAGGCTCTGCGACTGCGGTCTTTTGTGCCTGAGGGGCTCCGCGACTGCGGAGTTTAATAGTGTTGGGTTTGGCTGTTGGGCCAAAACAGACTCGGCCCAGTTTAATTTAATTAAAAACTGAATTGGGCTTCAAAATTTAACTGGCCCAGTTTGTATATTTTTTTTATATTTATTTGATTTTTTTAGTTTTATAAAATAATAGATATATAATTAAAATAAAAATAAACTTATATTTTAAAAATCTAAATAATAATACTTTTTAATTTTATAAATAAAAATCTTAAATTTTTTTTAACACTTATTACTAAAATAAAATATTTTTACAAAATTAAAAATAAAAATTATATATTTTTACACAAAATATAAATATAGCGTTTTAAACCGAGTCCCCGGCAGTGGCGCCAAAAACTTGATGTGCGAGTGGAGGTGTACGAAATATACTATATTTTTTTACTACGAAATACGGTACAAATGACACAAGTTTTAATTATTTATTTACAGATGGGATATACCTAAACTCTGCTACAACACTATAGGCAGTGTACCTAATCGTAGAGTAATATAGTTTTAGTAAGTCCGGTTCATTTCACAGGAAGACGACTTATTTTACACTATATTTTTAGGAAATATATATATATATATATATATATATATATATATACACACACACACACACACACACACACACACACATATATAAGTGTTATTACTATTATAAAAAGGGGGATTTTACCGTTTAATAACTGGTTTGTCGATTTTATATTTTAAGCTTAAAGATAAATGACGATATTTAAATAACGATAAAATAAATAACAATAATTAAAATGACAATAAATAAAAGTACGAGGAAATATAAAATAAAAGTATTATGCTTATTTAAACTTCCATAATCATGATGTTTGACATTTTGATTTTAATTTATTATTCTGGGTTAATTGTCCTTTGTCCTGGATTGTTTGATATGTCTATCTGGTTTTTGTCCATAATAGTCCATCGGTCATAAATATAAATTGCGAGTGTTCTCGTCAAATTACCCTTATACCCGAAGTCAAATAGTCAAACTAATTAAGGATTTAAACTATGACGCGGTTTTCACTTCTGTCAACAATTACATCAGTTGTCACTGTATGTAATCCACCCCTATTTTAATTAGATATGTATATTAATTTATCTACTTGATCAGTTTGAATAATCAATTACCTAACCCAAATAATTAATTAAATGATTGTAAAAGATTTCGTATAAACGTCACTAAATAGGACAATCATAATTATTATTAATTATTAGGTTAATTAATTTGAAGATAGGTTTGAGAGACTCCAATGAGTTGTCACTCGATTAGACAATACCCTCATCTATTAATAGTCCATAGTCTAATATCCACAGTTATCGGTCTTTTGTCCAAACCCCAATTATGGTCCAAAGTTCAATAACCCCGTCTTAATATTTAGTCTAACATCACGATTACTTCGTCTCAAATAAGCATAATAATAACTTAGTTACGAGACATTAATTTAAAAAGGAAGAACATAGCTTACAGTGGTTATTTATCGCGTAGCATTACACGGACAGAATTCCAACTTTAAAACCGTAAAACATTATTACAATAACATTATTATTATTAACTTAAATTAAAATTATAATTATAATATAAATATAAACTGAGAAAGAAAGATAGAAAAGGGGTGAAGGATTCGGCAGAATGCTCGAGCTTTTATAGGCCAGATTGATTCTATGCTGTTCCGCGATCGTGATGGTTTTTGTCTTTGAGGCTCCGCGATCGCGGAGGTCGATAATCCAGCTCACCAAATGCATCCAAAATGTGGGAGGCTTTGTTATTTTATTTTATATATATATATATATATATATATATATATATATATATATATATATATATATATATATATATATATATATATATATATATATATATATATATATTATGTTATATTCTTGTGCATAGTTGACTTGTAATTTTAGCTTCGTTGAGTCGTACGTTGATAGTTGGTTCATGTCTCGGTTCTGGATTTTCGAACGTCTTTTCGTACACTTTAATATCTTGTAATTTGCACAAAAAATAATTTTCCTTAACTCTCAAAATCCGTGCAAGTCTTTAACTCACTTTTAGTGGCACTTTTGAGTGCACTATGGCTTTAGTGGCACTCTTCCAGCTTTAGTGGCACTTTTTCCTCAATTCTTTAATCTTCTTGCTTCTTGCTTCGTATTTATTTATTTAAATGATTACAACTTAAAAATAGAACAATTACAACTAAAAAATTTACATATTGGAAGGATATTGCGACTAAATATATGATCATTTGGAGCACTATCACCAGTTGATTGAGGTTTAGTGTTTATTCTAGGAAGTTAAACTCTTGTGATAATTCCCCATCAAGATTCTATTCTTCATACCTATCCGTCTTTATCCTTATATTTATATTATAATATTAGTAGTTAATCTGAATCTATCACCACTTGCCAACTAGGGTTAACTATTTAGGCACTTTTGTCCCATGTTACTGAGCAAACATACAAAAATACGAACCTGAGTTATATTTACCACTTACTCATTAAATGGAAGAAAGTAGGTGAGTTATAGGTAGGAAACCCCAGCTAAATATAAATAAAAGACCGTTACTCTATTTTAGTAGCTAATTATGACGTATTGCGACCTAACGACACTGCACAAATAAAATCGTCCGAATGGGCCATATCATAAGTAGAGTATGTTTTTGGCGCCGCTGCCGGGGACTTATTTTCTGTCTGTTAAGGTAATCATTGATTCTGTCAAGATATCTGAGATTCTTGAGTGGTGTCTAAGATAGACAATTAAACACGGACTTGGTTGTTGGATTTTCCGAACAGTCTCTAATTATATTGGAACCAAAAGGATCCTGCCTCTCCGTTGTCGGCCTGGCCACTTGTTTCAAAGATAAATTGATAAGGAACACACATGCTTAACAAACAGGTAGTTTGTCGGTATAGGATTTAAAGTCGCCATTATAGTAAACCCTTTTAAAAACTATAAAAACAAAATATTAATTATGGTATTAAATTATGTAGATTCCAGTTCAAACTTAACCGATTACGAAGAAATTGTGAAAGATAGTTTCTCTCCCACAACTTCGGAAACAGGAGAAGTTTTTCTTTATAAAACCAAAAAAAAATCTAAACCATGATGAATCTCATCAAGAATTAATTCTTGATCCTTGTAGTCCAAGAAGCCAGATAACTTCATCCGACTTAGAGATTTCATTGATTTTGGATAAGTTTTACTCAAATGAACCAGGATTCGACCCTCTTCACGATCCAAAAGGGAGGCGAGTCTTAACGAACTCCTCATTATGGAAGATGAAATACAGGAAGAATATCCAGCTATTTTCAAATATGCGAACTTGTTTGAATATGTCCCAAAAGAGAAACGACACATTGATAAGTTAAAAGATCTATTTACTGGAAATCTGTTAAATCCTAGTAGAAGGTTAGACGTCTATAGAGAATTCATTAGGCACCTCTATTCCTCAGACTTCCCGCTCTCAACATTTCAAATAAAACTGTTAAAAGAGCTGTGTGATCAAGTTCGTTCTCTTCAAAAACTGTTAAAAGAATGTAGGGATGATATTTTCTTCAAGTATCAGGATGCAGAAATTGACCTCAAATTCGATTTAGAGTCATTCGTCAGTTTTCTTCCTCACATCAGTGATAAGGAATTTTCTCAAATTTATATCAACCGTTATGTCGCTGCAATGATTTCTGAATTAGAAATTTTGGATTAAAAGTAAAAAACCTAATTCTATTTCAAAATATGGAGATCGAGATTTTTTTTTACTTTGATCCAGCCTCATTTCTCATCAAACGATTAATTGAAGTTTTTTTGGATTCAACCGAGGAAAGAATACAATAGAATTTCCACGCAAAAGAAAGATTAAATTTCCATTTACAACTCCGCAAAGAAAGATTATTGGAGAAATATCAGAAAACTTTAAAATTACTATCGTTGATCCTGACTGCGCGGAAGATCTCTTATTTCAAGATACAGTGTCAAAACTTATTTGTGAACTTAATTATCAAGATACTGGACCTAGGGATTGAATATCAAACATTAAACTTATGGATGACACCGGAGGTTTACAAAAACGTGAGCGTAAAATGCTAAGTGATTTTGAAATATTTTCAGTACACTCTGCTGATTTACTCTAGATGGTCAAAGAGGCGTTAAATTTATCATTCTTTCCGCGTTATTTTTGGAACTTAGTTGTGTAACCTGTGTAATTTGTGTTATTAATAAAATAAAAAAATTTTAATTTTATTCCGTCCATTTGTCTTTTTTTTTTGTTTAATTAGTAAAAATAACCGGATTAAGATCCGAAGCAAAATTTTATTTTATCATTTATTAACTTAGTGATAAATTTTAAAATTTTAGAACATATAAAAATTCGCGAGTCGGGTCAGGGAAATAAGCCCGTGAGCCACACGGGCCCAACTATTTCCTCTTTTCTTCTCCTTCTCTCCTTTTCTTATTTCTTTTCTTCTCTTCCCATTTATTAACACATATCATTTATACACGTTTCCATCATCAATTTTGCATAAAAGGTACTCTTCCACGGTTAAAAATTGAGTTTTTACTCGAAGTCAAAATTTCGACTTTTGATAAAAATTGTGTTTTATGCCTAATTTTGATTTCCTTTATGCTTAGTTAGACAATGTGATTGATATGTGTTAGTTTTTAGGTTTGATTGAGACGTTTTGGTTAACTTTTAGCTCTCGATTCGTTAGTTTGAGTTTTAGGTTAGAGAATTGTGAAATTTTTGGAAATTTGATGTTTTGCTTGCTCATTTAGGCTTAGTAATTCATCTAGTATGCTTTGAAACTAGTTTTGGAACAATTTAAGATTGTTTGATTGAAAATTGAAGTTTTGATAAAACTATACAAAATTAGGCTTTAGATTTTTCCTATAGTTAAAGCATTTTTGAAACTTAGGATGACTTGAAAATTAGCCTAAATTAAGATGTCAATGACATACAAATGAAATTGGAGTCTAGTCTTTGACTTTTCTTATTTTGTACGCTTTAGTTAAAATGGTTATTTTTCGATAAAAATGGTCTTAAATCTTGACTTGAAGACATTATAGGCAAAGTTTGATGTTTAAAAATATTTAAGGTAATTAAAAATGATCATTAGAATCATTGTATGCTTAAAAATCATCTTACTTTGATCAAAATTGCTTATTACGACTAACTCGCTATAATTATTATTTTTAACATTATTTGTTGCAATCACGGGTACGCTCCGAATTTTACCTAGAAATAGATTTGTAGTAAGATTAGATATTGTTTACGGTAATTTTGGCTATAATTGATATAACACCCCTGATTTCTTTTTAATACACAGCGGAAGACATGTTATTCTTATATATAATGTAAAATCCATTTGAATAAAATATACACGTTAACATTTAAAAATCAGGGGTGTTATAAGTTGGTATCAGAGCATAGGTTTGCCAGCATGTGCACGGAAGTGACGTGTTCCCAAACCGTGTGTCGAGTCAAACATATCTTGGGGTGGGTTAAGTGAGTGAAGTAGGTATTGGCGAGTTAGTTGGCGGAAACTAACAGATTATCTACTAAGCTTTTGTGTGTGAGATGTTGTGTTAAGACAGGTATGAAGATCGATTCCACCCTGCTGGTACCCTGTTGACCCTCAGTACTGACAGAACTTCGGTGGATGCGTTTGATGCCGATTTGGATGAAGGACTTGACGCGTATTAGTTGACATGGCTCCAATGATGAGGATTCAGTTGCAGAGTTGATAAGGGTTAAGGGTGCGGGTGCGATCGAGGTGTTGATAGATACAGAAGATGTCTTCTTATTCATAAAGGTACATTCTTGTTACATTGCTGTAATTGTTATTATTGTACTAGTAGATTGTGTTCATGTCTTTGTCAAATTTGGTGTTTGTTCTAAAGATAATCTGTGATGATTAGTGTCTCAAGTTGTGATTGATTGATTATACTTGTAAGATAGAAGTAAATGACAGTTGACGGACACAGTTACGGCGATTGTGACTGGAGCTACCCTGCCACTATCGGGATTTTATTCCCTTAGACTGACTGCCATATTCTATAAGACTTTGTAGATATAACCTTTGTGATATGGTGTCATTGATAATGCTAAAAACGAACATATATTTAATAGCATTATCCCTCAAGAAAGACAAGCTTTTAGTTGCAATTGTTCTATTTACAAGTGATATTCGTTTAAATAATAAAAGGTGAAGAGAAAAGACAGATTCGACGAATTGAAGACGCAAATGACCAAAAAGCTCAAAAGTACAAAATACAATCAAAGAGGTTCCAATTATTGATAAGAAACGTCTCGAAATTACAAGAGTACAAGATTCAAAACGCAAAGTACAAGATATTAAATTGTACGCAAGGACGTTCGAAAATCCGGAACCGGGACATGAGTCAACTCTCAACGCTCGACGCAACGGACTGAAAATTTCAAATTAATTATGTATATAAATATAATATAATATATAATTAATTATATAAATTATATATTTATATTATATTTATATTATTAAAATCCGTCAGCAAGTAAAGATCCAAATTGGAGTGAGCTGGAAATTCAAACTCCGTGACTCGCGGAGTTTGAAGGGGAAATTGACCGCGACTCGCGGAGCACTCAAATCTAAATCTGCCTATAAAAGGCAATGCATTTTGATCGTTTTAAATATCCATATATCAATCTCTCTATCTCACATACGATATATATATATATATATATATATATATATATATATATATATATATATATATATATATATATATTTATATTATAATTTTAATTTTAATTTTAATTTCTATTAATAAGGGTATGTTAGCGCATATTGTAAGGGTGTAAGTCGAAATTCTGTCCGTGTAACGCTACGCTATTTTTAATCATTGTAAGTTATGTTCAACCTTTTTACATTAATGTCTCGTAGCTAAATTATTATTATGCTTATTTAAAACGAAGTAATCATGATGTTGGGCTAATTACTAAAATTGGGTAATTCGGCTTTGTACCATAATTGGGGTTTGGACAAAAGAACGACACTTGTGAAAATTAGACTATGGGCTATTAATGGGCTTTATATTTGTTTAACTAAATGATAGTTTATTAATTTTAATATAAAGATTTACAATTGGACGTCCCTATAAATAACCATATACACTCAATCGGACACGATGGGCGGGATATTTATATGTACGAATAATCGTTCATTTAACCGGACACGGGAATGGATTAATAGTCTATGGAATTATTAAAATAGGGGTGAAATTATGTACAAGGACACTTGGCATAATTGATAACAAAGTATTAAGACCTTGTTACAGTTTAAGTCCCCAATTAGTTGGAATATTTGACTTCGGGTATAAGGATAATTTGACGAGGATACTTGCACTTTATATTTATGACTGATGGACTGTTATGGACAAAAACCAAACGGACATATTAAATAATCCAGGACAAAAGACAATTAACCCATGGGCATAAAACTAAAATAAAACGTCAAACATCATGATTACGGAAGTTTAAATAAGTATAATTCCTTTATTTTCATATTTAATTGCACTTCTAATTATCGCACTTTTATTTATTGTCATTGTATTTAATTGCACTTTTAATTATCGTACTTTTTAATTATCGCAAGTTTATTTTATCGCACTTTTAATTATCGCAATTTCATTATCGTTATTTATTTTACGCTTTAAATTAAGTCTTTTATTTATTTAATATTTTACATTAGGTTTTAACTGCGACTAAAGTTTTTAAAATCGACAAACCGGTCATTAAACGGTAAAAACCCCCTTTATAATAATAATATTACTTATATATATTTGTATTTTTATAAATTAAAACTAATATAGCGTTAAGCTTTGTTTAAAAGATTTTCCCTGTGGAACGAACCGAACTTACTAAAAACTACACTACTGTACGATTAGGTACACTGCCTATAAGTGTTGTAGCAAGGTTTAGGTATATCCATTCTATAAATAAATAAATATCTTGTGTAAAATTGTATCGTATTTAATAGTTTTTCCTAGTAAAATATAAGCTATTTCATATACACCTCTGCGCACATCAAGTATTTTTGGCGCCGCTGCATGGGAAACAAAATCTAGCTTAAAAAGCCGAAAGTGCAACGCTAATATAATATAAAAATAAGATTTTTATTTTTAGTTTACTTTTATAAAAATACGTTTTTGTAAAAATACGTTTTAAATATTCGAAAATATAAAAAGAAAAACAAAAATATAAATATTTTTAAGAGTTTGTTAAATATTTAAGTTTTATAAAATTTCTGTATTTCTATTTTTATTTTAGGTTTTAAAACATAAGTTTTTATTTAAATTATATAAATATTTTATTTAATTATTAAAACAGAAAATATAAAACAGAAAAAATATAAAAAAAATATACATTTTAAATATTAAAAATTTAAAAAATTAAAAAACCAAAATATATATATATATATATATATATATATATATATATATATATATATATATATATATATATATATATATAAATTTATTTTTTTTAGATTTCTATTTATAAAATTATAAAGTATTTTTATTTTAGTTTTTAAATATAAGTTTTTATTTAATTAATATAAATATTTTATATAATTATTAAAACATATATAAAAAAAAAGTAAAACTGTCGAATTTAAACCTGCTACTGGTTTGAATTTACAACCTCCGTGACTCGCGGAGTTTGTTGCCAGGAGGAACCGCGACTCGCGGAGCCGCCCTGTCTGACACGACTAGAACCCTAATCTTGCATTAATTACGGAGTTTTAATTATTATTATTAATTAATTAGTATTTAGGGTTAATTAATTTATTATTTAGTTTAAGTTTTAATTAATTTGTAATAATTAATTTTAATTAGTTTTATTTATATATATAAAAGTAATAGTTTTATAAAATAAATAATATAAAAATAATAATTTTATAAAAAATTGTACTTTTTACAACTTTTAGTATATTTTTATATTTTGTCCCTTTTTATTTGTTTTTAGCGTAATTTTTGTAATTTTTTGTTCGTATTTAGTTTTAAGATATAGTTTTTGCCATAGTTATTTTTATTTCTAGATTTTTAGGCTTTGCCGTAAAATTCCTTAAGAGCTTTCTCTTTAGACTAAGATTTAGGTGCTTTAGAATTTTGCGACGCCTATCTAAGTTTTAGTATTTTTTTAAGTTATTGCCATTTGGGATATAGTTTTACTTGTAAGATTTAATATTTTTAGACGCAACTTTTAATTCTTAGTTTTTAGTTCTTTTTAAGTTTCAACGCGCTACTTTCTTATTTTTATTTTTCGACGCCTTTTACCTATGTATCAATTATCACTCCAATTAGTAATCTCAATTTGCAATTTTAATTTTAAGTTAGTGATAATAATAAGGTTGGGTTAGTCGAGTGTTTTAAAGTTTTATAAGTCGTTCTTTTTCTTTCTTATTTCTCCAATTTTAATATCGACGCGCTCTTTTTCTTTCTTATTTCTCGCCATTCTAGTTTTTAGGACTTAGAATTTTCTCTATTTCTTATCTAAAACTTCTTAAAATTACGAAAATTTATTTTAAGCGATTAAATTGATAGACATCAAAATTTTCTGGTTCGTAGTAATAGTTGGATTTGTACGTGGACTGGGTTATTTGAGCCAAACAGTACTCAATTATATTGAGATCAAACGAATCCTGCCCCTCTGCTGCATCTTTTGGGTATTCGAAACGTGGGCAAAATCAGAAAAGTCTATTAATTGGATAACTTATATAATTTTTCTTTCCTTTTAAAAACTAATAGGTTATTCAGTGAATGCACCGAGCAAGACGTTCACCACCTTTTGTACGTTCACCACCTGTAACCAGATCAAGACATCTAGCAAATATTGTCGCCGTTGATTTTTCTTTAGAATCGTCATCCAGTCGACCAAGTACTCCAATTCAAATTTTCGATAATCCATTTTTTGAACCCGACCTCACAATTGAGAATTCGGAGAATATTCAGGGACAATTCATAGATCCTAAACCATTAATTTTTTCTCCGGAACCACCAATCATTCAAACAGAGATTGTTGAGGAACGAACCATTAAATCAGAATCCTCTAGTGATTCAGATTCAACAAATTCAATCATGGAAAATCTGGAACCTTTAAGTATGGAAGACCGAATGAGAGCTAAACGCACTGGCCAAGGTTACGCAATTACTCATCCTGACATTAATGCGCCAGATTATGAAATCAAAGGACAAATTCTACACATGGTAACTAATCAATGCCAATTTAGTGGTGCGCCGAAGGAAGATCCAAATGAACATCTTCGTACCTTTAATAGGATCTGCACACTATTTAAAATAAGAGAAGTGGTGGATGAACAGATATATCTCATGTTATTTCCCTGGACTTTAAAGGGAGAAGCCAAAGATTGGTTGGAATCATTACCTGAAGGGGCGATTGATACATGGGATGTTTTAGTTGAAAAATTTCTTAAACAATTCTTTCCGGCATCTAAAGCCGTAAGACTTCAAGGAGAAATTGTTACATTCACACAGAAACCAAATGAAACTCTATATGAGGCATGGACCAGATTTGGAAAGTTATTGAGAGGATGTCCGCAACATGGTTTAGACACTTGTCAAATAGTACAAATATTCTACCAAGGATGCGACATCACTATAAGGAAAGACATCGATATAGCAGCTGGTGGTTCTATTATGAAGAAAACCGAAACTGATGCTTATAAAATTATTGATAACACTGCTTCCCACTCACATGAGTGGCACCAAGAAAAAGATATCGTTAGATCATCTAAAGCAGCTAGAGCCGATTCTAGCCATGACATAGATTCCATTTCTGCAAAGATAGATGCTGTCGAGAGACGAATGGAAAAGATGACTAAGGATATACACTCAATACGAATTAGTTGTGAGCAATGTGGAGGACCACATTTGACAAAAGATTGTCTCAGTATTGAACTAACAATGGAACAAAGAGAGAATATTTCATACATAAACCAAAGGCCTGGAAATAATTATCAGAATAATTATCAACCGCCAAGACCAATTTACAATCAAAACCAGAATTATAACTGAAATGTTCCATACAACAACCAACAAGGTCCTAGCAATCAACAAGTATCCAACAATACTTACAATCAGCAAAGACCTAATTTTCAAAACAAACCACCACAAACCGATGATAAAAAGCCAAATTTAGAAGACATGATGTCGAAGCTAGTTGATTCTCAAACACAGTTTTTCACATCTCAGTAACAAACCAATGAACAAAATGCTCAAGCATTTAGAAATCAACAAGCTTCTATTCAAAATTTGGAACAAGAAGTAAGTAACCTAGCAAGGTTAATAGGTGAAATAAAACCAGGAAGTTTACCTAGTGATACAAATGCTAACCCCCGGAATGAAACAGCTAAAGCCATTACCACAAGAAGTGGTACAACACTTAAACAACCTGAAATACCTGTAATTTCTGATGAAGCTATTCCTACTCCACAAGAACCACAACCTGAACAAGATAAGGAAAAAGAACCGGTAGTTGAAAAGGTTAATGAAGATAACACAGTTAAGGCTAAACCTTATGTTAAACCATACCAACCACCACTTCCTTACCCGAGTAAAATGAGAAAAGAGAAACTTGAAGCCGAGCAATCCAAATTCTTGGATATGTTTAAACAGATAAATGTAAATCTTCCTTTCATTGATGTGATTTCAGGAATGCCTAGATATGCTAAATTCTTGAAAGATCTGATCACGAATAGAAAGAAAATAGAAGAACTCTCGGCTGTTACTATGAACGCTAATTGTTCAGCAGTGCTGTTGAATAAGATACCAGAAAAATTATCTGATCCAGGAAGTTTCACAATTCCATGTTTTCTGGGTAGTCTTAGTTCAATAGAAGCATTGGCAGACTTAGGTGCTAGTATAAATTTAATGTCGTATTCACTAGACGCTAAACTAGACCTTGGAGAATTGAAACAACAAAAATAAGCATACAACTAGCCGATCGATCAATAAAATATCCTAGAGGGATAATGGAGAACATGCTAGTTAAAGTTGGTACTTTAGTATTTCCAGTAGATTTTGTTGTTCTGGACATGGAAGAAGATTCTCAAATTCCTCTCATATTAGGAAGACCATTCTTAAACACGGCTAAAGCAATGATAGACGTGTTTGGTAAGAAATTGACCCTAAGTATAGAGGATGAGAGTGTTACCTTTTCAGTTGATAGAGCAATGCAAAAACCGCAATCTGCAGATGATACATGTTATTATATTCAAACTATAGATTCACGTGCAGAATTGTTAGAAGAATTTCCAGAATTACAAGGAACAGTAGAATGTTCTTTAGGAGAAGGAACTGAACCAATTAATGAAATTGAAATGTTAGCTACACTTATGGCTAATGGATATGAACCAACAACAGAAGAAATTCAAATGCTTAAAGAAGAAGACAGATATCGATATAAATCATCGATGGAAGAACCACCAACATTAGAGTTAAAGCCACTTCCAAACCATTTGGAATATGCTTATATACATGGTGAATCTGAATTGCCTGTAATAATATCGTCTTCTCTTACTGAAAATGAGAAATCACAACTCATTTATGTGTTGAAAGCTCATAAACCAGCCGTTGCATGGAAGATTCATGATATTAAATGAATAAGTCCTTCATATTGCACACATAAAATCCTTATGGAAGAAGGTCATAAAATGTATGTGCAACGCCAACGAAGACTAAATTCTAATATGCAAGATGTAGTTAAGAAAGAAGTTATTAAACTGCTAGATGCAGGTTTAATTTGTCTAATTTCTGATAGTCCATGGGTAAGCCCAGTTCAATGCGTGCCTAAGAAGGGTGGCATGACTGTCATTACAAATGAGAAAAATGAGCTTATTCCTACTAGGACTGTAACAGGATGGCGTGTATGTATTGATTATAGAAAATTAAATGACGCCACCAGAAAAGATCACTTTCCCTTACCTTTTATTGATCAAATGTTGGAAAGATTAGCCGGAAATAGTTACTATTGTTTTCTTGATGGTTTTTCCGGATATTTTCAAATTCCAATAGCACCCGAGGACCAAGAAAAAACCACGTTCACGTGCCCTTATGGTACTTTTGCTTACAAACGCATGCCATTTGGACTTTGCAACGCCCCTGCAACCTTTCAAAGGTGCATGATGGCGATTTTTCACGACATGATAGAAGAATGCATGGAAGTTTTCATGGATGACTTTTTCAGTCTTCGGTGATACATTTGAATCTTGTCTAGTTAATCTTGAACGAATGCTTATTAGATGCGAACAATCAAATCTAGTTCTTAATTGGGAGAAATGTCATTTCATGGTTAAAGAAGGCATCGTTCTTGGACATAAAATTTCAAAGGAAGGAATTGAAGTAGATAGAGCTAAAGTAGATGTAATTGCTAAACTTCCACATCCCACCAATGTTAGAGGAGTTAGGAGTTTTCTAGGGCATGCCGGTTTTTACCGACGTTTCATAAAAAAAATTTCTAAAATTGCCACTCTTATGAATAAACTCCTAGAAAAGGATGCCCCATTCATCTTTTCAGATGAATGTATCAAATCTTTTAATATACTTAAAGAAAAACTCACTAATGCGCCGATCATGATAACACCAAATTGGAATTTACCGTTTGAACTTATGTGCGATGCAAGTGATTTTGCAATGGGAGCCGTTTTAGGACAAAGGATTGAAAAACGATTTCAACCAATTTATTATGCTAGTAAGACGTTACAAGGAGCACAAACAAATTACACAACTACTGAAAAAGAACTCCTTGCTATTGTCTTTGCTTTTGACAAATTTCGTTCATATCTCGTTCTCGCTAAAACGGTGGTCTATACCGACCATTCTGCTCTTAGATACCTATTTTCGAAACAAGATGCTAAACCAAGATTAATCCGTTAGATCTTACTCTTACAAGAGTTCGATATTGAAATCCGAGATAAAAGAGGAGCAGAAAATCTCGCAGCCGATCATCTTTCTCGTCTTGAAAATCCTGAATTAGAAGTTCTAAATGAATCGGCCATACAAGACAACTTTCCTGATGAATATCTATTGAAGATAGATCATAATGAAATTCCATGGTTTACAGACTATGCAAACTACTTAGTATGTGGATTCCTTGAAAAAGGATTGTCGTACCAAAAACGAAAGAAATTCTTTAGTGATATAAAATACTATTTCTGGGAAGATCCACATTTGTTTAAAAGTTGTCCCGATGGAATAATACGCCGATGTGTATTCGGAGATGAAGCTAGTAAAATTTTAAACCATTGTCACACAGGACCAATAGGAGGGCATTATGGGCCTCAACTAATAGCAACAAAATTTTATGATGCTGGATTCTATTGGCTTACAATTTACAAAGACGCACACCTTCTTTGCAAATCCTGTGATGCTTGTCAAAGGGCCGGAAAAATAAGTCAACGTGATAAAATGCCACAAAATGTCATTCAAGTATGTGAAGTATTTGACATTTGGGGTATTGACTTTATGGGTCCATTTCCAAAATCTCATAATAATCTATATATTTTCGTAGCCATTGATTATGTATCTAAATGGGCGGAAGCACAAGCTCTCCCAACTAACGATGCACGAGTTGTAGTCTACTTTTTAAAACGTCTTTTTGCAAGGTTTGGAACACCGAAAGCTTTAATAAGTGATCGGGGTACTCATTTCTGCAATAATCAACTTGAGAAAGTTCTTAAAAGATATGGAGTAACTCATAAAATCTCCACCGCTTATCATCCACAGACAAGTGGACAAGTTGAAAATACCAACCGAGCTTTAAAACGTATTCTAGAAAAAAACCGTAGGATCAAATCCGAAGGAATGGTCCATTAAGTTGGAGGATGCACTCTGGGCTTTTAGAACAGCTTACAAAACTCTAATTGGAACCACACCTTTTAGACTCGTTTATGGAAAAGCATGTCATCTTCCAGTAGAAATTGAACACAAAGCATTTTGTTCTTTGAAGACATGTAATCTTGATTTACATGAAGCTGGATGACTACGGTTAAGTCAATTAAACGAATTAGAAGAATTAAGACATGAAGCATATGAAAATTCGTTAATCTATAAGGAAAGAACGAAGAAATGGCATGATAAAAGAATCAGAAGTTCAAAAGAATTTAAAGAAGGAGACAGAGTTCTTCTTTTCAATTCACGATTCAAGCTATTTCCTGGAAAATTGAAATCAAGATGGTCTGGACCATTCATAGTCAAAAGAGTTTTCCCGTACAGAACAGTAGAATTGATAAATTCAAATGGGATTGAATTTAAAGTTAATGGTCACAGAGTTAAACACTACATAGATAGTCCGATGGAAGTCGACAACGAAGTTAATCACAATTTCGATACCACAGCTAACTAAGTGTGGGGAGAATCAAGTCTTTAAAGGATAATATGTATTTCTGTTAGAGTTAGATTTTCTGTTTTCGTGTAGTTCTCGAAAATGGAACCCGAATGGTCTTTCCCTAGCAGACCCTAAAGAACTAGTCTTCTCCCCCCATTCTGAATTTTTATTTTTTTTGGTTTTACGAAATGAAGACTTCCTGTTAACTTAACCATGGTCTAATGCTACACGCTTTGATCACTAAACGTAATAATGACACACTTCCGAGTGAACTGGTATCAGTAATCAGAGAAAAATTGGACGGAGTAAGAAAAGAATCCAGATGCAAAGATATTAAGTTACAATTTGGTAAAGGAAAATCAAAATTCGCAGCGAAAAGAAGAGCACGACACCTTGAAAAATGTCACAAATGCGGAAAATGGTCACACGAAGGTAAATGTTCAAATAATCAAACCTATTCAAACACCGAATTTGTTACTTTATGCAGAGATGGACCGTTCATATGTTTAGAAGATAAAACACTGAATGCTCGAGGTTACGCCTATGTAGCCATGGAAAATCAATTAGTCCAACTATCTTATGAGTGGGCTTGAGCATATCACTAAGAAATCTATCTCACAGGTAAGTCTGTACAGTTTTTATTTTTATTTTTATTTTTAACCTTTTGATAATAAATGCTAATTTGTTCGCTATAAAGTATTAAATTGGTATTCGATGAAATTAGGTCTTGTGACCGAAATTATTGATATCATTCAAAAATTTATTACATCACTGCGAAATTTAACGTTTATTCTTAAGGTATAAATATCTTTAATCAATCAACCAAAATATTTCAAAAATTCGTCATGAGTTAAATTAGGTCATGGAACCGAAATTAATTTACCGAAAAGAGGGGCGTATATTTTTGATAATATTTGATTGATTAAAGTGGGATAAAACACCAAAAAGATTTTTAATTTTATTTTTACCATGTTTTTAAAATTAATATATAAATATTAAATTAATATTGTAAACTTCTTTAAAATTGTAAATATTTGAAAAACTAATATTTTTAATATAAGTTTGTATGTATAAAAACAAAAATATAATATAAGTTTGGTGTGAATTTTTAATTTTAATAATATGAATTTTTAATTTAAGTTTGGTGTGATTTTAAAAACAAAAATTTACTTTATTTCGCTAAGTTAAAAATATGATTTTTAAAATTCGTCATAAGTTGAAGACTAGGTCGTTGAACCGAAATTGCTTTACCCGAGGGAGGGATGAGAACTTTTATTATCATTATTTTTAATCTTATTGAATTAAAGTATGCCAAAAACATAAAAAAAAACCCAAAAATCTTTGCTTTTAAAACCGCACTTTAAATTGACAAATTTTAAAATTTTGTCGAGGGACGGACTAGGACATCGTTCCGAAATGACCTCGTCCTAAATAACAAGGAAACAAAATTTTAAAATTAATTAATTAATTATTTTATAAGTTAAGATTTTTATAAAAAAAAAATAAAAATTTAATACAAACACCGCGACTCGCGGAGTTTGTAATGGGTAAATACCGCGACTCGCGGAGCATTAAAATTCCAGAAAAAAAATATAAACTGATCGAACAGATCAGTATCCACACCCACACCCCAAAATACTGCGAAAATAAACCCAAAAACACACACAAATCCGAATTTTTTCACCATTTTTCATCAAATCTTTCACAAAATCATGTTGAGAAGGATGCTATCAAGGAATTACTCAAGGAAAACGGTAATTTCTTCATCAAAACACCCATTTAATCCGAAAATTAGTGTTCTTGAACAAATTTATACCCAATTCGATTATGATGTTTTTTAGTGTAATTATGCTTAAATTGCTTATATATTATGCTTGTATAACCTAGATTGATGCTATTTAACATGATTAGAAGCCTTAAACTTCAAATTTTGAGTAATCTAGGGTTTGTGTTCTTGAGCAATTTGGGGCTTTTTGATATAAACAGGTTATGGCCAATTTTTGTGATGAATTATTGCTAAATTAAGTAGTGTAACATGTTTAGGTAGTTAAATGATCCAAACTTTGAGCTTAAACATGATTTTTGAGAATTAAAGTGGACTTTTTCAAGTCTAAAATTCATGAACTTGATTTTTGAGAGATAATGCCATTTGAAACTTGTTTAATTGCTAATAATGATTATTTTGACATGTTATTTGAGTTTAATGCTTTTGAACTTGGCGAACATTTTCGTATATGCTTATTTGAAAAAGTGTAGATTTGATAAAAATATGAAAATGAGCATAATTTTGATATAAATTGAACATGTCATTGTAATTATTTTGATTGATGATTTTGCTGACACTAATGCATATTTGGATGCATAAAAATTGTGTTTGATGTGTTTTGTAGACTGAAAGGGGTGAATCTTCATCTCAAGCTCGCATTACTCCTCCTGAGAATACGGAACAACAGGATGTTGATAACTATTACAAACAAGATATACCTCATCCAGTTATGACATTTTCAGATATGCACGTGGCAGATTTGCACCCGAACTTGAGATTAGACAGACGTTGGATAGATTATCTAAAATACCAAAGGGGCTTGCACACTCTTCATTCTAAAGCTGTTGAAGTACCTAGGGTAATAGAATGGGAACCATTAGAGGTAGTGGAATTGGCCGAGCTAATCAGGGAATTACTTACTCAAAGGTATGGTAATTCTACTTTTAGTGATTGGGTACGTTTATTCAACATGCGTAGACCTGTATATAAAGTATGGTGTGAAGAATTATTGTGTAGTATAGAAATAAATGATCGGGTAGCTACTTTAACCGATCGAACTTTTATTAGATTTTTGTTAGGAGGTTCGATGCGCCACATGTCTCTACTAGACATGGCTCAAGCTTTACGTATATATACGCCTGAGGAGCTAGCATCTGCCGATTGTCAAGGGTTGATATTAAATGGTAGGAAGATTGATGAAAATTTTGATACGCATGGTGTATGGAGTCAAATGACTAGCCATCACCGATTTAAAGGGGGAAATTACTCTTATACGGATATAGATAGAGCTGAGTTAATAGTAATTCACAGGTTTCTAGCGAACTCGATTACACAGCGAGGTAAAAATAAGGAAAAGGTAAATGAGCAAGATTTATTTTACCACATGTGTATTCGAGACCCACAAAGCGCTGTAAGTATACCTTATTGTGTGGGTTATTATTTATCGGCTATGGTTAGGGGGATGAGACCGCACAGTATAATAGGAGGTGGTATATTTATTACATTAATTGCTTAGTATCTCGATGTGGATATAAGTCGGGGGGGATTATTAATCGAAGAACCAGAACCCCACGATATAATTGGTTTAAATGTATATCATGGTGCTAAGGTTTTGAAGAGGCGAAATAACGCCGCTGTACCATATAATGGAAGACATCCACAGGTTGAAAGAAATCAACAGCCAGGTAATGTGGGAGGGGGAAAGGAAATGACAGAAATGCAAAGGTTTATAGCTTCACAAGAGTATGAAAATGCTAGACATCGAGCATTTGAAGATTGACAAGTTCATCAAAACCACATCATAGCTCATTGCCAACATGTAGGTAGAAACTATATTCCTACTCCAAAGCCCATATTTCCTCCCTGGTCTATAGAAATCCAACCACCGTATCCTACTTATAATCCAGCTGAAGCATTTTATAACACATACGGTTATGCATGGAACCCCTACTGGTATCAGTATCAACCCTAGTTTATTTAGTTTTATTTATTTTATTTTTGTAATGTTACTACATTTAACACTTATGTTGATATTGTAATAGCTTTTATAATTTTCTAACTTTTATTATTAGATTTTAATAATTTTTGAATGTGGGGTAATATACCAAACTTCAAAAATATGTATATATGTTTGCAGTTTATCTTATGTACACAACAGGGTAAAACAACGCATTTTCAAAGACTGACATTAAGTTCAGCAAAAGCAACTAATTTTGACGACAAGATGCAAAATATATGTGAAATAACAACAAGACGGAATGAACAAATGATGTGCACCATTTATCATTCAACACAAACAACAATATGTTTAGAAACTTTGGTAAAATTTAATCATTTTTCTACGCTAATCACCCTCAATAATTTAAATTGTTACTGATTTTTGCAAATGAGGGCCTTGCAAGATCTTAAGTGTGGGAAGGGGTTAAAATCTTTCGGATTTTAAAAAATTTTTTATTTAAACACTTGGTTACCATTAAAAATACTAGTAACGCAGTAGTTGTATTAGAATCTAGTGCTCTCTGATAACAAAGAACAGCTCTAGTCTTATATACTGACTACCAAATTCTAGTAAAATTTTTCAAAATTTTCAATTAAATGAACTCAAAATCATGTTTATACATATTTATGAACGATAAAACTAGGTATTAATACCGAAATTATTGTTACCTCGGAAAGGACATAAATTGAGAAACAAACCAAAATGTTAGAATTCATTTAAAATGGAATAGAGGACAATAAAAAGGCAAATAAAAGAAAATAAAAGCCAAGTGTGGGAAAATTTACCAAGTTATTTTAAACATATGTCACATATTTCTGTAACAAATAATTGAAGATACTTTTGCTTTGGACTAAACTAAACAGTTTTACCCGATTTACTGTAAAAAAAAAAAATGGATCTACACGTTGAATCAATTCCATCATTTAAAGGAAGTAAAGTCTTCTGAAAAAGAAACGTGCTTCTTGAATTAGGTCAAGAAGTTGTCGTTCAGACCAGCTGTAGGTTGACGAAAAATCTAGAAAAGTCATCACTAAAATCAGCAGGAAATCCACGGACCTCAGCATCAAACAGGGTCGCTAAGTGGTCAGATTTATCTTAACCATGAGAGGATCTGTCTTGTAAAATGGGGAGGACGCCGTGCAAATTAGCTGGATAAGACTAATGAATCAGATCCCCAAAAAGGATAATCTCCTTTAAAGATCAAAAATCAGCATTTAAGACTGATATTACTCAATCCTAGAGATTGACTTTAAAGATTGAGAATTACAAACTCATGGAATTCGATGATATCTAAACTCGAGCTTGAACGAGAAAATATTTTGATCAAAATTGCAAACAGATTTGTTTTCTGAAAACCCATTTTCAATGCATTCATTACCATTGAACGTAAAATCCTAGAAATTCACCTGGAATTCTTTAGGTCACCTAAAACAAATCGGGTGTCAACCGTAAGAACGGTGGTTGCATAGCATGGTCAAAGACAGGACCTTGTTCCAGACCGAAAAATCATAGGATGATCTTTACTATTGCTCCTATCGAGGATAGTACTAGCATCCGACACGTTATAGACCATAATCATCTGCATGTCACGGGACATTGCCTTAACAGTTTCTTGTTCATCGCTTTCCTTTACAACCGGATGGTAGTTTACCGAAAGGTAATATACGGAACAAGTAAACTGGATATGTGCTTTCCGATACAGGGATAGCAGTGGATTACACGAGCCTAAAAGTTTTAGCCAAAATATTGATCCACAAATATATTTTGCAACACCGATGGTGGATCAAATCAGAAAACTTGTCTAGGGTAAAATCTGGCATGAATTTTTAAAAGATCAAATGTTTTCATAAAGATCCAATTTCCTAAAGGATCTAAATTTTTATAGTCATGTGAGACTGTAAACCACATCATTACTATCATTGTTCATACCACCGTATTGAAATCACTGATGTACAAAGTGTGAAGAATAAAGAAGTGATTCAAGTATTTTTATTTCAAGACTATATTGTTTGAGGACAAGCAACGCTTAAGTTTGGGAATATTTGATAATGCTAAAAGCGAACATATATTTCATAGCATTATCCCTCAAGAAAGACAAAGCTTTTAGTTGCAATTGTTCTATTTACAAGTGATATTCGTTTAAATAATAAAAGGTGAAGACAAAAGACAGATTCGACGAATTGAAGACGCAAACGACCAAAAAGCTCAAAAGTACAAAATACAATCAAAGAGGTTCCAATTATTGATAAGAAACGTCTCGAAATTACAAGAGTACAAGATTCAAAACGCAAAGTACAAGATATTAAATTGTACGCAAGGACGTTCGAAAATTCGGAACCGGGACATGAGTCAACTCTCAACGCTCGACACAACGGACCGAAAGTTACAAATTAATTATGTATATAAATATAATATAATATATAATTAATTATATAAATTATATATTTATATTATATTTATATTATTAAAATCCGTCGACAAGTGAAGATCCAAATTGGAGTGAGCTGGAAATTCAAACTCCGCGACTCGCGGAGCACTCAAATCCAAATCTGCCTATAAAAGGCAACGCATTTTGATCGTTTTAAATATCCATATATCAATCTCTCTATCTCACATACGATATATATATATATATATATATATATATATATATATATATATATATATATATATATATATATATATATATATATATATATATATATATTATTATAATTTTAATTTTAATTTTAATTTTAATTTTAATTTCTAATATATATATATATATATATATATATATATATATATATATATTATAATTTTATATTATAATTATAATTTTAATTTTAATTTATAATAATAAGGGTATGTTAGCGCATATTGTAAGGGTGTAAGTCGAAATTCTGTCCGTGTAACGCTACGCTATTTTTAATCATTGTAAGTTATGTTCAACCTTTTTACATTAATGTCTCGTAGCTAAATTATTATTATGCTTATTTAAAACGAAGTAATCATGATGTTGGGCTAATTATTAAAATTGGGTAATTGGGCTTTGTACCATAATTGGGGTTTGGACAAAAGAACGACACTTGTGAAAATTAGACTATGGGCTATTAATGGGCTTTATATTTGTTTAACTAAATGATAGTTTGTTAATTTTAATATAAAGATTTACAATTGGACGTCCCTATAAATAACCATATACACTCAATCGGACACGTTGGGCGGGATATTTATATGTACGAATAATCGTTCATTTAACCGGACACGGGAATGCATTAATAGTCTATGGAATTATTAAAACAGGGGTGAAATTATGTACAAGGACACTTGGCATAATTGATAACAAAGTGTTAAGACCTTGTTATAGTTTAAGTCCCCAATTAGTTGGAATATTTGACTTCGGGTATAAGGATAATTTGATGAGGATACTCGCACTTTATATTTATGACTGATGGACTGGTATGGACAAAAACCAGACGGACATATTAAATAATCCAGGACAAAGGACAATTAACCCATGGGCATAAAACTAAAATCAACACGTCAAACATCATGATTACGGAAGTTTAAATAAGCATAATTCCTTTATTTTCATATTTAATTGCACTTCTAATTATCGCACTTTTATTTATTGTCATTGTATTTAATTGCACTTTTAATTATCGTACTTTTTAATTATCGCAAGTTTATTTTATCGCACTTTTAATTATCGCAATTTCATTATCGTTATTTATTTTACGCTTTAAATTAAGTCTTTTATTTATTTAATATTTTACATTAGGTTTTAACTGCGACTAAAGTTTTTAAAATCGACAAACCGGTCATTAAACGATAAAAACCCCCTTTATAATAATAATATTACTTATATATATTTGTATTTTTATAAATTAAAACTAATATAGCGTTAAGCTTTGTTTAAAAGATTTTTCCTGTGGAACGAACCGGACTTACTAAAAACTACACTACTGTATGATTAGGTACACTGCCTATAAGTGTTGTAGCAAGGTTTAGGTATATTCATTCTATAAATAAATAAATATCTTATGTAAAATTGTATCGTATTTAATAGTTTTTCCTAGTAAAATATAAGCTATTTCATATACACCTCTACGCACATCAGTCATGCTATTGTGAATTGCTTGTTATATGGCCTGTTATACTATACATGAGATTACTGTTGGCCTAGACTGGAAGATTTGAGGTGAATGATTTGTAGTATTAACCTAGACGAATATGAAGTCATATCTTTACCATTGACTGTTGGGACACGTGTAGTGACCCATAGAGATTGATTAGGGTAGTGACCCCTTGATGATTAGTGAAGGTCCCGAAACCTATTGTGTAACTATGTGAAGTATAGATATCAAGTTTGTCGACTGTGACTGAACCAGTAAATGACGGACCTTATGATATTGTTGTATGACGGGACTAGTTGTGTTAGACTTAGGTGAAATATAATTCCTTTCCATGGATCGACAGGACACACGTAGTGGCCCGTAAGGATTGGGATAGAGTAGTAGTTTTCTTGTCTTCTAATAAGAGGACCCAGACCCTGTTTGTTAATGTCGTATGTATGTGGTTTGTGTGTTATGTATGATGTAGACTTTTGATTTAGATGATTGTGATCATAGTAAGACCTTGAGGATTCACTTTTCCTACCTTAGACTCATGTGAGTTGGTGGTGACCTTTAAGACGTATGTTTGAAAGGAATTTTTTCCATGTAGTCTTGACTGAAGATAGGAAAATTATGTTTTGTTGTTATGTGAGGATTATTACTAGCCTGGCTGTACCGTTATAGGATTTGACTAGCTATGTAGGACTCGTATAGTTGTCCTGAGAAGTTATTGACTTTTGTGAATTGATGTGACTCATTAGATGACAATATAGGAGACGTTCGTTTAGTGACTTTCTTGAAAGTAGAGAAGACCTTAATGGGAATAGAAATTCAGTTCAATCTGAATTATGATGAATCTTGACTAGGTCGGGAGATGTGATTAGAACATTGATCATATTAATGTTAAGATAGAATCATTGATCTGGTAGTTCGATAGTGACCATTGTGAATATTTTGTCTTTTGAAGATTTGAATGTGAGGTCGAGGACGGACAATAATAGTATTTGCAAATAAGATGAAGTAAGTAGGTATAGTTTATTGGATGTTGGATCAGATTTACTAATGTGGTGGCTATAGAGGACTTAGTAGAATTAAGATCAAACTAGAACCGAGTTAGGTGTTTTTTTCAAGACTTTTGCAGTTTTGATAGTCTTAGATTGTAAAATCTATTGGTTTCGGATATAGCGGTGATTTATAACTACCGGTGACTTGAGAAGATAGACTGCGTTGTATTGAAGAACTCGATTAAGATCTCGTTCCGAAATACTCGAAATAAAAGTGTGATTTAGAATGATATATTACGTCTGGCCAACGAAAATACATTGTAGTAAATCATACAGTAGTTTTGAGAGTCGGAAGAGATGTAACGAGTGTTAGATCGGTTGTTTCTTGATGATGAATGTGATTTTCAATGAACTGTTGACCGGGAGTAGACTTTTCCGACATAGTAATGTTAGTTCAGCAATAGTTGGACCTGGGCTATTGATGATCAAATAAGCCTTAGTTTTGAGTTCTGATGAGGTTCTAAGCAAAATTAAGATGATACAGAGATAGTTTTAGCGGTGACAACACGTGTATTAATGTCATTTGACGGACTTAATTGTTAGATGGATGTTTGTTGCTTGTGTTAGTGAATATCGTTGACTTGAAATCCATGTTTGAAGGATTAATGTTGGATTAATATTGCGTTTGTAAGTGTTTCTTCTAATGGTGTTATGAATGAAACCATGCTTTTAGTAATAAAGTTCGGCTAAGTATCGACCTAGATAAGTGATTTATGACGAAACCCTTAAATATCAAGTTTGAAATAGGTATTTAATTGCGGGTTCTGGTAGCACTTTAACCAAGTGACGATCTTTCTGATGTAACTGTAGCATTGTTAAGCATGTGTATTGATGTTATTTGAGGAAATTAATACTCGGATAATTAATTTCAGAATATGTGGACGATTATTCTTTATTCAAGATCTGTGATGTAATGATTGAATTGATTTGAAATTGGGTTAGTAATCATTTCTACTATGATTGAGTTGACCAGAATCCCGATTTAGTCGTTGAATAATTGGGTGAATATTGAACCAGATAAGCGAATTTCAACGAAATTCTTGAATATTGGGATTGAAAAAGGTATTAAATTATGGAGTTTGGGTAATTTAGTGTAATCTGAGTTGACTTGGCGATATTGTAGTGATGAAATTAGTCAAGTTTGTGTGTGATAAGGTAAATGATAGCCATTATTCAGTTTTTTAGACTGAGTTGATCTAGGAAATTTGATGAAGATGACTCGGGGATAACCTCAAATCATGATTGAGAGATATCATGTAGTGGGTCATTAGTAGTGACTCGAGAGTTAGTGTGTGAAACCCAGACTTGAGATGGAATTTTGTGGTATTTTGTAAGATTGATGATAGATCAAGTTTGTAATTTAGACGAAATTATACTTGTTCAGTTATTTGATAGCGGCAGGTTTTCAGCAATGAATTTCTTTATCCAGTGATAAAGACTGATTTCTAGACCAGAATGTGAGGAATGATTCGGATATCGTGTAGTGTAAGTAAGTAAGTTTGCAGATCAGCATGTAGCGGGTGTTGACCCTTCGGTAGTAGACTAGCAGATGTTGTGTTTGGCTTTAGACTGATAAGATAGCTTTTGACCTACGAGAATGGACGGAGCTTTGTAAGGCATATGATTAAAGGACATGTTTTAACTTAGGTCACGTTATGGCCCGTTGTGGTGGTTTGTAATACCCATGACCTTTAATGATTTAGTGATGTAGAATTGTGGGCTTAGCTGAGTTGTGTCTTCATGTGACACGTTGACAACAGACTGATGACTTAGAATAAACTGAATATAAGATTTGATGGGTTAACTTTATGGGTAATCTCAAAATTTGATGGATCAGTCTGATTCAATGATATTGATATTGTATAACCGTTGGTATCTTCAGAAAGTAGGGTGTAGTGACAGTTTGACGTGAAACTTTTCATGGAAAACCGAGGAAATCAGACTGATTGATGTAAATTGGAGGACTAAATGATGAATATTTACATATGATTCAAGAATACGATATGTAAGCAGAAACTTGTTGTGAACCATTTCGTGGAAGTCAATTAAGTTGATGATGGGTCTATATAATACTTTTGGGTTTTCTCGTATTTGAATGACTGTTGTTTGCATCTAGTGTTGAATTGTTTGATCGTTATCCTCTTAGCTTAGAGCTAGGATAAAAGATGACGTACACGGCTCTAGTTAAACAGTAGATTGTTGGTATTTGTACCTGTGACCCGTGTTGGCTATGACTTAGCAGATTCTGAGGACGTAATCTTCTTAAGGGGGTAGATTTGTAACACCCTCGAAACGGGCCTAGCTGTAAGATTACTAGTTTGCCCTTAAGTTTGAAATTGGGTTATTATATGCTTTATTTTAATTTTATATTTATTATTATTTAATGTTGTGGATAGGACCAGTTTGTGACAAGGGTCACAGAACAAGTTTGTTTATTAAATTTGCACTTCGTTTGGGTCACCAAATGACATACGAAAAAAATCCAGATAACTGATAAATACCCGTATGTTAAGGGGTATGGGTTTATAACCCATTTAGATATATGTTTCTGGATTATTCTTCGACCTTCCCTAATTTTGAAAACACACACATACGCTTCTAGTCTTGTTCTTATGCTCAAACCCTAATTGAATTCAAGCTTGGAAATTGGATTGTTTATGCTTAGAGACTGATTTCTATCTTCCTTTAGAGAGATTATCCAGGTTTGTCTTATTGAATCCATGCTTTAATTCATGTTTATGTGGGTTTTTGGGTTTTTGTATAAATGTGCATTTTTGGTGCTTGATTCTTGATCTTAAGTGGTTGTTATGCTCAATTGTTGTTAGAAATATGTTTTATATAGTTTATATGATGTTTTGAAAGTGGTTTTGGTGTTAGATCTTGCAAAAATCAAGTTTTTGGGCCAAAATGGCAAAAATTAGCGAGCTGGAATGTTCTAACAGCTCCCACACTTTTGACAGGTCACCCGTACGTGTGACCATGCGTTTGAGGCTCAACCGCGCGGTTGAGGACTCACTCGCACGAGTGAGGTCTCGTCCGCGCGAGTGAGCACTGGTCAGTTTTTGGTAAAATTGAAAAGGCTGTAACTTTCAAACCGTAACTCCATTTTCAATGAATAAACTATCATTGGAATCATCTTGAAGTTTACTATCCAATGATAATGTTTTAAGAAGCTAGATCAAATTTATTTTTGTCATAAGTAGGGATTTTTAAGTGTATGTCTTGTTGTGCACTCATTTAGTGTCGTTATTGATTGAGTTTATGATGTAGGATTATCATATAGTAAATATATGATGATATGTGAAAACGTACTGTATGAATTGATGTTTATGTTTTACATTTGGAGTTGAAACCCCATTAAACAGCTGCTGTTACTGTTCTTCATCACTCGCACGAGTGAGCCTTCACTCGTACGGTTGGGGGGTCAACCGTGTTATGAACTGTGCGAGTGAGTGGTTATGGAGACCTATTGTTTTAGTTAAGGTAATACGTACGGTTGAGATGTGACTCGTACGAGTCACTTGTCACTCGTGTGGTGAACCGTACGGATCATTGGATTCACTGATGGGTGTTCAGTCATAGACCAAACGTACGAGTAAGTTGTCAACCGCACGGTTGAGTGTTCTCAAACGTGCGAGTGAGAGTGTTACTCGTACGGTTGATAGATTTATCATTAAGTGCTTAAGTGTTGGTTTATATATACTGTGATTGTGATATAGTTAGTATTGGAATACAATTGCTAACTTATTCAGTAATTGTTCTCAGGTGATATAGACGAGGAGAAGACTCTGTGACGTTAGACTACCGAGTGCTGCCAGTATCGGTGGGTGGGACTAACTGGAGTATATAGCATAGAGTAGCATGTTATATTATGATTGTCATGCTTGTTAGATATACTTGCTACTACTGTTAGTTTGTTGTTGTGATGACTGCATGTTAGTTGATGCTTGTCTGCTGGAGCCCAGTGCGTCCTTATTCTGTGGTAGCCTCGGTAGGAGAGATCAACCTGCGGGTTGGGTTCCTCTGTGGTAGCCTAGATAACCGTGGTGTATATACATGTGAATGACGCGTCCGTCGCGTGTGAATTATGTATATACATACGGTGGTGGAGGAACTTCTGGTAAGCCCCAGTCCGATCAGCTGGTAGTTTATGGTTTGGCCGAGCCTCCAGAGTCTCTGTAGACGGCACTTGGGTGATGTTTGTGTGTTCGACTATGTGACATGATTAGTATAACATTTCTATATGCTATGGCCTGTAGTTAGTCGTACTCACTTAGCTTTGTGCTAATTCCCCTCCATCTCCTCCCTGCAAGTTATGGAATTGTTGTATGCCTGTTATTAGGGTGAAGATGGGATGTTAGAAGATATGTTTGACAAAGCCGGAAACTCTGATGTCGTGTCCATTATATTAAAAGATATTTTAATGTTTAATATATAACACCCGGACTTTTAAATGTTAACGTGTATATTTTATTCAAATGGATTTTACATTATATATAAGAATAACAGGTCTTCCGCTGTGTATTAAAAAAAATCAGGGGTGTTATAAGTAAAAAAAAATCAGGACTTTTTTTTTAATACACATCGGAAGACTTGTTATTCTTATATATAATGTAAAATCCATTTGAATAAAATTTACACGTTAACATTTAAAAGTCCGGGTGTTATATATTAAACATTAAAACATCTTTTAATATAATGGACACGACATCAGAGTTTCCGGCTTTGTCAAACATATCTTCCAACCTCCCATCTTCACCCTGATAACTAGCATACAACAATTCCATAACCTGCAGGGAGGAGATGGAGGGGAATTAGCACAAAGCTAAGTGAGTAAGACTAACTACAGGCCATATCATACAAAAGTGTTATACTAATCATGTCACATAGTCTAACACACAAACATCACCCAAGTGTCATCTACAGAGACTCTGGCGGCTCGGCCAAACCATTAACCACCAGCTGATCGGACTGTGGCTTAACAGAAGTTCCTCCACCACCTTATGTATGTACATATTCTACACGTGACGGACGCGTCATTCACATGTATATACACCACGGTTGTCTAGGCTACCACAAAGGAACCCAACCCGCAGGTTGATCTCTCCTACCGAGGCTACTACACAATAGGGATGCACTGGGCTCCAACAGACAAGCATCAACTAACATGCAGTCATCACAACAACTAACTAACAGTAGTAGCAAGTATATCTAACAAGCATGGAAATCATAATATAACATGCTACTCTATACTATATACTCCAGTTAGTCCCACTTACCGATACTGGCAACACTCGGTAGTCTAACGTCACAGAGTCTTCTCCTCGTCCATATCACCTGAGAACAATTACTGAATAAGTTAGTAATCGTATTCCAATACTAACTATATCACAATCACAGTATATATAAACCAACACTTAAGCACTTAATGATAAATCTATCAACCAAATGAGTAACACTCTCACTCGCACATTTGAGAACACTCAACCGTGCGGTTGACAACTTACTCGTACGTTTGGTCTATAACTGAACGCCCATCAGTGAATCCAATGATCCGTACGGTTCACCACATGAGTGACAAGTGACTCGTATGAGTCACATCTCAACTGTACTATTATTTTAACCAAAATAATAGGTCTCCATAACTACTCACTCGCACGGTTCATAACACGGTTGACCCCCCAACCGTACAAGTGAAGGCTCACTCGTGCGAGTGATGAAGAACAGTAACAGCAGCTGTTTAATTAGGTTTCAACTCCAAATGTACAACATAAACATAAATTCATACAGTAAGTTATCAGATATCATCATATATTTACTATATGATAAGCCTACATCATAAACTCAATCAATAACGACACTAAACGAGTGCACAACAAGACATACAATTAAAAATCCCTACTTCGAATCATAATAATTCTGAGCTAGCTTCTTAAAACCCTATCATTAGATAGTAAACTTCAAGACGATTCCAACAATAGTTTATTCATCGAAAACGGAGTTACGGTTTGAAAGTTACAGCCTTTTCAATTTTACCAAAAACTGACTAGTGCTCACTCGCGCGGACGAGACCTCACTCGTGCGAGTGAGTCCCCAACCACGCGGTTGAGCCTCAAACACGTAGTCACACGTACGGGTGACCTGTCAGAAGTGTGGAAGCTGTTAGAACATTCCAGCTCGCTGATTTTTGCCATTTTGGCCCAAAAACTCGATTTTTGCAAGATCTAACACCAAAACCACTTCTAAAACATCATATAAACTATATAAAACATATTTCTAACAACAATTGAGCATAACAAACACTTAAGATCAAGAATCAAGCACCAAAAATGCACTTTTATACAAAAACCCAAAAACCGACATACACATGAATTAAAGCATGGATTCAACAAGACAAACCTGGATAATCTCTCTAAAGGAAGATAGAAATCAGTCTCTAAGCATAAAAAATCCAATTTCCAAGCTTGAATTCAATTAGGGTTTGAGCATAAGAACAAGACTAGAAGCGTATGTGTGTGTTGTCAAAATTAGGGAAGGTAGAAGAATAATCCAGAAACATATATCTAAATGGGTTATAAACCCATACCCCTTAACACATGGGTATTTATCAGTTATCTGAATTTTTTTCGTATGTCATTTGGTGACCCAAACGAAGTCCAAATAAAATAAACAAACTTGTTCTGTAATTCTTGTCACAAACTGGTCCTATCCACAACATTAAATAATAATAAATATAAAATTAAAATAAAGCATATAATAACCCAATTTCAAACTTAAGGGCAAACTAGTAATCTTACAGCTAGGCCCGTTTCGAGGGTGTTACAATTGATAATAACGTGGATTTGGAAAATGCCATTATTAAAGCCCTGATTTCAAAAAAAATTCGAAAAACCTACATTATTTGAACATAACCTACATCATTATTTGAAAAAAATTCGAAAATGCCATTAATAACGTGGATTCTAAGTGTTATTATAAGTGTTATTATTTTGGAACATAACCTACATTATTTGACTCTCGCAGATGGCTAATTATCTACCAGAAGAGTACGAGTTGCCCCACTCCATCCACGGGCAAGATAACCCGGCGGATAATGAACTATTCATGAGAAACTGGATAAACTGACAAAAGGGTGCCAACAAGTACAAAACTTGGGAGATAATGGAGCAGTGTGGGTGGGCCGATGAGCTGAGACAGATCTTGAGTTTTACGGCACATAGAAAAACAAACAGCGCATGACAAAAGCTGTTTGAAATCAATGAACAGGTGTATCAGGAACTGTATGTAGAGTTTATGGGAACATAGAAATTTGAAGCAAATGTTGACCAGGAAGAATATAATAGTTATCGATGCATCCATTTCCATCACCAGAACCAAATGCATCACCTGACTCTCGCACAGTTCGCAATCCACCTAGAACTGTACAAGAGATCTCACGTTAACCGATCGGTGTTTAAAAGAGGATACACCATCCTGAACCCAATCGATCATCAAGCTTTCTGGAAAACCTACACCTCCGATAATGAAGCCTGGAGGTCAAGTAAAAAGGCCTCAAATTTCACTAACCCCCGTTCATCGCATTCTCCACCACCTCATTGCCATAACTCTTCACCCAAAAACCCAACATGCCGGTGCTATCACCATTAATGATATGCGCCTAATGTACGCCATGATTCACAACCAAAATATGCAAGTCAAACACCTTCTAGCTCAAGCATTTACTAATGAAAGGAATGCCCCGAGAACAGTTGTGCCAGTTTTGGGAGCCGTTGTCACCAAACTCCTTCGCCGGAAGCATGTTTTGGGTAGTATCGAAAGGTTTGGTTATATAAAGGCAACTGAGTCAGAAGATATAGGGTATAGATTACTGCACACCTGGAAGTACATTCGGATAGAGGATGAGCAGTTGATAGTTGTAGCTAATCTAGCAATCCCAGACTCGGAAGATCGAATAGTGCCTGGGGTGAGAGTTAGGGGATTTAGGCCTGATACGAGGACTAGGGATGGTAGGAGATGGCGAGGTTCACAGGAACCACGGGATGAGGATGATCCCACCATGGAGGGAAGGCACACTGACACCCGCATACACTCGTTAATAGATCAGGGATATCAGCAGCGATTTGAGTCGTACCATTACTATATGGGGGATTTGCCCCGATGGGAGAGGTGGTTCGCTAAAGTTGCTATATTTCAGAACCTAGATCATTTCACGCACTACACGGGCAGGCAGCTTAACGTTCCCCCGTATCCTCACGAGTATCCGGTAATGTTCGCCCACAGAGATCCCAGAGGTGCAGGGCCTAGCCATTAATATACACCACCTCCTCCTCTGCCTCAGCATCATTACACATAACACACGGTCATTCCATATCCTCTAAGGGAACAGAGGATAGTGGCGAAGATTTGGCTACCAGCATTTTTGGTAAAACCCACGTCAGCACCCACAGAGATACATCCACCGATGTTCAGACCAGCGCGTGGGACCAGGCTGCAAGTCAGTATATGGCTGAGGATGTTACACAAGGTATGGGTGGAATGGGTATGAACCCGATTTGGGGAAGAGATCTACAAGAAGGGCAGGGTTGGCATACATGGCCTATATGATTCACACGAGTACCTCATCACTCACAGAACTAATTGCACGTTCAGACGAGATTTAGATCAGGGTATCTTCGAGTATGAACACATTAGTGTTAGCTCGACAATTCACTACCGATGAGGAGATGACCGATCAGGGGCAATCAGCTTTAAGGAACCCAACGAGGCCACGCACAAGCGTATCTTACTCTCTCCCCTACCATCCAGATCAGCCACGACTTTCCCTATCTCTACTACATTTTATGATTACTTTTGATCTTATGACACATTATTACATTATTATATATGCATGTACGCCCAATCTTGGGCATAACTACTTTTATGTTTTTAAGTTTGTATGATAATTAGAATAAATTGCATGAATAAAACGTCACGAACAAAACGACGATCGAGACCAAAGAAGATGGGAGCACAACTTGAAGTAAGGACACGCTAAACGAGGATGGCGCTAGCACAAGAATAGAAGAAACCATATTCGGCGAACCATCCATACACACCTTGCAACCATAGGGGAGTACTACGTCTTCACCGCTTTTTCAATATAATATACGCAAAATGCTATACCACTTTAAACACTAAGTGTGGGATTAGCAACCCCACCAACACAAACTTTTAATAACAAAATGCCTCTTTCAAAACCTAAGTGTGGGATAAGCAACCCAACCAACACAAACTTTTAATAACAAAATGCCTCTTTCAAAACCTAAGTGTGGGATACGCCGTATCCTTAACATTGAGGACAATGTTATTTTTTAAGTGTGGGATAGCAAATATTGCACATATAGATTCTCGTAAAATCCTCAAGTGTTTATAAAGTAATTTTTTCACAAAATTTAAAAAATTTCAGATATAAAACACCAAGGATTACAAAGTTCTATAAATGATCAAAAAGTTTTTGTTACAAAATAGACAAAAAGAGTAAAACAAAGTCAAAACTTTTTGCGAAAACCAAACCAAATTTTACAAAAGAGCATTACATAACGAAAGGTGCAATTCGACTCATTATAATTTTTGTTAGGCACCCTCAAATAAGGCGTAATAACCACTCATTTTTAGTGCTTCACTATCTTTCGTTGAGCGCGCCGATGTCAGCATCTCTGAATCAGACATGCTCTTGATCTACATTTTAAAATCATACCTTTTGACAAGAACTACTATGTTAGAAACCTCGGCTATTCGTGAAGACAAAACACCTCCATCAAAATACCTTCATTTCCATTTTCACTCCAAGCCACCACAAATCCAACACTACCTACTCGTTTCATTCATAAATAAAGAAATAAAATCCCAACGATTCTTAAATCGCGGGAAATCTTCTATGAAGACGCAATTGAAAAATGCGAGCATCCACACCAAATACCAAAGAGACCGCCAATAAAAAAGAGACCTCGAAGAGAAAAGCAAAAGATGCTTGCCAAAAAAAAAGAGAAACACTATAAAGGTTCTGAACAAAGGAGCGAAGCCAGAAAGATTCAAGAAAAGAACTCCTGGCAGTCAAAAAGAAGGATGCTCGTCCAGAAATTCCCGACAAATAGCTGAAAGGATCACCAAAATCGATCTTTTAAAGAACTCCTATCTATCAAACCCTTAACATCCCAAAACCTCCAAAATCACCATCTCTTCACGATACAAGCTGAATCTATAACTGAAAAATTCTCTCAAACAAGTGATGGAGCTTTGAGTCTTGATCAAGCCTATGACGAAGTATGTGAACATGAGCTTTGAGTCTTGATCAAGCCTATGACGAAGTATGTGAACATGACTGGCTAAGAGCGATTTCATTTATTAGAACTATAGGACACCCAAAACACGTTAGTGAATTGAGTGACCCGAGTGAGATAGCCTCAGTTATGTAACCTCCTCTCATGCTTGCGGAAAAAAGGTTTGGGAATAACAAAAGGAATAAAACCAAGTTTTCAATCCTGCATCTTGCGAAACTAAGACCGATTGATCGCTACGAATAAAAATCTTCGGTGCTAAAATCTCGAAAGTTCACTTGAGGACAAGCAAAGTCTAAGTGTGGGATATTTGATATCGGCCAAAAAGTCACGTTTTTACCCTCAATATTGAGTCTCGAAAAGCATAAAGTTCCAAACTTTTTCGACAAAGTAATTGCTTTTTCAGTTAAATTTGTAGGTAAAGTAATTAAGAAGGTGATGCAAAAAGAATCAAGAGAATCGTAGCTAAAACGAAGATTCTAGAGAAAAAATGGTGAAAGACAAGAAATCAAGTTACGATCCAGCAAATCAGCAAGCCAAATGGCTTGCCAATCGAGCTGCCAAACGGCCTGCCACACGCCCAAGGCAAACGAACACAGCAAACGGGCTAGTCTGCCAAATGGCCTTGCCAAACGGCCTTGCCAAACGGCCTGCCAGCCGTTTACAGGCCATTTTCACTTCTATTCAAAGGCTTTTTGTCATCCATTTTCAACACACCTCTCTTTACTCTCTCACTACAATACACTTTCTCTTACTAGAGCTTTCACAGCCTTCTCACCTCCAAGCGGGAAATTAAATACCCGGAGGTGAACGCCGAAGATTGTAATAGGAGCGGTCTAGAGGATGTCAGCACTTGTAATGGTCCAGATCTCATCTGTAAATGGTGAACGCTTCCTTAATTTAATAAAGTTATCTTGTTATTTTAAGTTGCTTTCATCTTGCATGCTTATCTATCCATTGCAAATGTTTATTATGTGTTGAATACTTTATCTGAAACTTATGCTATTGTTATGCTAAAACCTTGACGGTTTAGAAGTTTAATTTACGGATCACCCTTTCTGCTTATTCACGTGGTTATAACCTAGTATTAGGACTTGATCAATCCTAGGATACGGGTTAGTAGTTATGTGTGCTTAACGTCACAATAGGGATATAGCACCTACGTACAAATAACCATTTATTCATCAAAGAAGAGCTGCCTATTTAGGTTATGATTAGAGTAGGAAATATAGAGTTCCGTGAACACTAGCTTGCTCAGAAGCATGATTTCCATCAGAAGCAACGATCTTGAGATGTTATAAGATGATCCGTAGTTGAGTAAGTGATCGCAAAGGAGAGACTTCTAATCCAATTAGCAGTACCTTAGAATATCTAAGATTGCACATCTATTAATGTTAAGGCATAGCTTAGTATTAAGTGGTGGAATATTAGTTTAATTAGACCAACTAGGATTAAGAAAAGCTGAGACTTTCCTTTAGGGATATACCACTTTGTTCATGTACATAGGATTCTATCCATAAGGTCGTTTAAACTCTCTAAGTTTAACATTAGGAGTAGGGATGTTCGTCTTAGCCAGAATCTTCAAGGGCTAAACTCTTAGTGACAAATCTGTTAGGTTCATAGCCCAGTTGATTGAGGTTTAGTGTTTATTTTAGGAAGTTAAACTCTTTTGATAATTCCCCATCAGGATTCTATTTTGTCTTTATCCTTATAGTTATATTATAATATTAGTAGTTAATCTTAATCTATCACCACTTGTCAACTAGGGTTAACTATTTAGGCACTTTTGTCCCATGTTACTGATCAAACATACAAAAATACGAACCTGAGTTATACTTATCACTTACTCGTTAAAAAAAAGACAAGTAGGTGAGTTATAGCTAGGAAACCGCAAATAAATATAAATAAAAGACAGTTACTCTCTTTTGGTAGCTAATTATGACGTATTGCGACCTAACAACACCGTACAAATAGTACTATCAAAATTGGCCATATCAAGAAGCCTGGTCATGTATACTCTACATCTGAGAGTCGAACAGTACACCCTTTTCACCATGGACGCGATTGAAATCTAGCGATTAAAATCATCGAAGTTCGAAACTTTTTCTACTACTTTCGAAAGATGTGACGACTTCTGATGAAGGAATAATAAAAGGATCCAAGGGTGGATGAGGAAGGATCTATTAGAAAGAACCATATGTTACCGCTTTTTGCTTGAGGACAAGTAAAGCTAAGTGTGGGGTATTTGATATCGGCCAAAAAGTCACATTTTTACCCCCGATATTGAGCCCTAAATACATAAAGTTTTGACGCCAAAATAATCGCTTTTTCAGTTAATTTTGTAGATTAAGTAATTACAAAGGCGATGCAAAAAGAATCAAGTAAAACGGAGCTAAAACGAAGAATCTAGAGCGAAAACGCTGAAAGACAAGTTACGACCAAGGAAATCAAGTAACGATCTAGGAAACAAGCTGACCAGGGCAGGCCATATGGCTTGCCATACAGCTTGCCATACGGCTTTCCAGTGTGAAAAACGGCCTGCCATACGGCCTGGGCAAACGGCCCTGCAAAACAGCTTGCCAAAGCAAACGGATTGTAAAAACGGCCTGCCATACGGCTTGCCGCAGGCCATTTCCAAGTCTATTTAAAGGGCCTTTTCCATTCATTTTTACACACACTCAATTTGTAATTCAATTTATATTTTCAAGATTTTTAGTTAGTTTTTAGTAGTAGCTAGCTTAGCTTTTATTTTCTGAAGGATATCCCGGCGAGTTCCTACGATCTCCGGCAGATTTCTTCAGCCTTTTCAAGTTTTAATCTGAAACGATTGTCTTCATTAAACATGTATTTTTATCATTTATATTTAATAATGCATTCCGATATTACCATGTTAGCTTAATTAATCTGTATATTGCCATGATAGAAGTTTGGGTTAGCGTAGTTATGTTAAATCAGTACGGTTACCGTTGTTACGCTGAAATTGTGATTCTGATAGATTTGTATGCTAGCATCTTAAGGATTGACCAACCTAGGTTGTGATCAGGAGTTGTCCACCTATATGAACTTAGCTACTTCATATGATTAAGACCCCTGGTTATATTGTATGTGAAGATTCTATGAGCTCGGAATGGCCGGAGTTCCTGAGAGGCATCTAATGCGCTTTTAGGAAACATAACTTAGGAATTGAGACATGAATGACCTAGTATGCGTAATGATTTTTTCGAAGAGACCTCTTAGGAGCTGTTAAGATCTAGTTAGTACCTTGACTGTATGACCTACACCTATTGCATGTTCTTGTTTGATTGTTGCTCTAGGATTAAGTCATATCAACTGTTTAGGTATCTATTAGGTTTCTATCTGCTTTACTTTCAGTATATCAACTGTAATGTTGTATAATATTTAGATTGGTATGATCTCATTAGTATGATTAAATGGTTGTTAGTTTTCATATAAGGTTTTGTCAACTTAACCCGACGGACTCCTTCCATTTGTGATCAGTGTTCAATCAACACGGCACGTTGTTATTCAGTTAACTAAACTAATAACAAGGGTTAGGATTAGGATTAGAACTCAACTCACAAATAAACCTAGTACTTTACTGGGGATAACCTCCGAGATTGTAATGACCCTGGATTTTCCAACGTATAATTATTAATATTTGTTATTAATACTTGCGCTTTAATAAATGTATTCTTATACATTTTACTTGTTACCGTATTTGACTTTCAAAGTCCCGACTTGTCTTTTCAACACGTGCTTTTCTCGAATAATATTTCAAATATTATTTACGTTCATAATTAATTATTATTAATTATTTCTAATTAACTAATGCAAGTAGTTAATTACTTGGGCTTTATTTATTTAATTGTCGCATACTTACTTGGGCTTATATTTTGGACTTGGAAGCCCACCCTACAACACTTAATGGACTACTAGTAAGCCCACTTTTATGCTAATGATTCTTTAAGACTAAACATGGGTTAATTAAGTTAATGAGGAGACAAATGTTGCAAGCATGCTTACACCTCTTTCCCATGCATTTAACTTATACACTTTCCTAGCATACAACAATATCCCACACATGAAATCACCACATTGACTTCCCCTTTTTGACACCTTGGCCGACGGTTTATGTAGGGGTGAAGGGAGTTCCATTTTCAATTTTTTTGTTACTTATTTGCTAGTATTCTACTTCATTTTACACACACTTCATACTTACACTTTCTTTCACTCTAACTTTTCTCTCAAATTGTAAGTATCACATCTTTTTCTTTCTTCTCTTTTTCCTTTGAAAAATCGATTACTAGCACATGTATCATCATCATTTGCTTGTTACTTGTTTGTTGTTGTTTGTTGTTAAAGATCAAAGTTGTTAGTTTGTATCTTCATAAATCTTGTTTCCTTCCATCCTTTATTTGATGAGAAGTCAAGAACAAAAATCTAAGTTCTATAACTTATGGTTCTACACTTAAAATGTTATAAAGATCTAAAGTTCATAAGCTTTAAGATCTTACTTGTGTTCATGTTTTGTAAACTTAAAGTTTATTTTCTTAAGATCCAAGCTTTGGCTTGAATATTCTTAAGTATGAACAAACATGAACTTAATACTTGTAACTTTAGTTTACTTCTTTCATTTGTAAGTATTTTAAATTTATCATGTTATTATTTTGGTCAAGTATTACTAGTTAAACTTGATCTCATTTTTCTTGAAACTAAAGTTAAACTTTGTAAGTTCAAGAACATGGAAGTTCAACTTTCTAGTTATAACTTCATACACTTATGTTGGATCTAAGTTTCTATAGCTTATGTTCTATCAATTTTGTTTAAAACAAGAGCTCATAAGCTTACATATATTTTCAAGATGAAAATCTAAGTTTCATAACTTATGGTTTCATTAAAGTAAAGATCCAAGTTCTATAACTTAGGGTTTAACTTAAGAACACTAGATCTAGACTTTTTAGTCTAGGATCTTTAAGATCTAACTAAGATCTAAGTTCTACAACTTAAGATCTTTTTTATTTAGTTTACATTCAAGTCTATAGCTTAATATTACTACTAGAACTCATGTATGTGTCGAATCTAAGATCTTGATGTAACTTTGGTTCATCAACCTACTTGCAACCCTTAAATAAGTTGTGCTAGATATCTTAGATGTAGTGACCCAAACTTTTCCATGTTTATATATATTAAATGAAATTATTATTTACATGATTAAGTGTTTCCAACATGTTAAGCAATCAAACTTGTTAAGACTTGATTAATTGAAATAGGTTTCATAAAGACAATTGACCACCCAATTTGACCGGTGATTCACGAACGTTAAAACTTGTAAAAACTATATGATGACATATATATGATTATATATATAGTTAACATGATATTATGATAAGTAAGTATCTCATTAGGTATTTTAACAATGAGTTATATACATAAAATTGAATTTATTGAATTAAGGAACTCGAAACGATATATATAACGATTATCGTTAAAACAACATCTTACTAAATACATAGGAATTATATTAAGATATTGATACACTATGTTTAATCATGATAAATGATAAGTAAACATGTCATTAAGTGTATTAACAATGAACTACATATGTAAAAACAAGACTACTAACTTAATGATTTCGAAACGAGACATATATGTAACGATTATCGTTGTAACAACATTTAACTGTATATATATATCATACTAAGATATATTAATATATCATAATATCATAATAATGTAATAATTTAACATCTCTTTAGATATAATAAACAATGGGTTAACAACATTTAACAAGATCGTTAACCTAAAGGTTTCAAAACAACATTTACATGTAATGACTAACGATGACTTAACGACTCAGTTAAAATGTATATACATGTATTGTTTTAATATGTATTCATACACTTTTGAAAGACTTCAAGACACTTATCAAAATACTTCTACTTCAACAAAAATGCTTACAATTACATCCTCGTTCAGTTTCATCAACAATTCTACTCGTATGCACCCGTATTCGTACTCGTACAATACACAGCTTTTAGATGTATGTACTATTGGTATATACACTCCAATGATCAGCTCTTAGAAGCCCATGTGAGTCACCTAACATATGTGGGAACCATCATTTGGCAACTAGCATGAAATATCTCATAAAATTAGAAAAATATTAGTAATCATTCATGACTTATTTACATGTAAACAAAATTACACATCCTTTATATCTAATCCATATACCAATGACTAAAAACACCTACAAACACTTTCATCTTTCAATTTTTTTCATCTAATTGATCTCTCTCAAGTTCTATCTTCAAGTTCTAAGTGTTCTTCATAAATTCTATAAGTTCTAGTTTCATAAAATCAAGAATACTTCCAAGTTTGCTAGCTTACTTTCAATCTTGTAAAGTGATCATCCAACCTCAAGAAATCTTTCTTATTTACAGTAAGATATCTTTCTAATACAAGGTAATACTCATTATCAAACTTTGATTCAATTTATATAACTATAACAATCTTATTTCGAATGGAAATCTTACTTGAACTTGTTTTCGTGTCATGATTCTGCTTCAAGAACTTTCAAGCCATCCAAGAATCCTTTGAAGCTAGATCTATTTTTCTCATTTCCAGTAGGTTTATCCACAAAACCTAAGGTAGTAATGATGTTCATAACATCATTCCATTCATATATATAAAACTACCTTATTCGAAGGTTTAAACTTGAAATCACTAGAACATAGTTTAGTTAATTCTAAACTTGTTCGCAAAAAAAAAAGTTAATCCTTCTAACTTGATTTTTAAAATCAACTAAACACATGTTCTATATCTATATGATATGCTAACATAATGATTTAAAACCTGGAAACACGAAAAACACCGTAAAACCGGACATACGCCGTCGTAGTAGCACCGCGGGCAGTTTTGGGTTTGATAATTAAAAACTATGATAAACTTTGATTTAAAAGTTGTTCTTCTGGGAAAATGATTTTTCTTATGAACATGAAACTATATCCAAAAATGATGGTTAAACTCAAAGTGAAAGTATGTTTTTCAAAATGGTCATCTAGACGTCGTTCTTTCGACTGAAATGACTACCTTTACAAAAACGACTTGTAAACTGTATTTCCGACAATAAACTTATACTTTTTCTGTATAGATTCATAAACTTAAGTTCAATATGAAACCATAGCAATTGGATTCACTCAAAACGGATTTAAAACGAAGAAGTTATGGGTAAAACAAGATTGGATATTTTTACTTGTTGTAGCTACGTGAAAATTGGTAACAAATCTATACAAATCATATCCTAGCTAACTTATATTGTATTATACATGTATTCTAATATATTATGTAATCTTGCGATACCATAGACACGTATGCAAATGTTTTGACATATCATATCGACCCATCTATATATATTATTTGGAACAACCATAGACACTCTATATGCAGTAATGTTGGATTAACTATACAGGGTTGAGGTTGATTCCAAAAATATATATACTTTGAGTTGTGATCTAGCCTGAGACATGTATACACTGGGTCGTGGATTGGGTCAAGATAATATATATCAATTTATTTTTGTACATCTAACTATGGACAACTAGTTGTAGGTTACTAACGAGGACAACTGACTGAAAATATTTAAAACATTAAAACGTATTAAAAAATGTTGTAAATATATTTTAAACATACTTTGATATATATGTACATATTTGTTATAGGTTCGTGAATCGACCAGTGGCCAAGTCTTACTTCCCGATGAAGTAAAAATCTGTGAAAGTGAGTTATAGTCCCACTTTTAAAAATCTAATATTTTGGGATGAGAATACATGCAGTTTTATAAATATTTTACGAAATAGAGATAAGTAATTGAAACTACATTATATGGGTGAATGATCGAAGCCGAATATTCCCCTTTTGCTTGGTAGCCTAAGAATTAGTAAACCGATCTACTAATTGACGCGAATTCTAAAGATAGATCTATTGGGCTTAACAACCCCCATTCAAGTTATGGATGGTTTAGTACTTCGAGATTATTATACAGACGAGAGGTTCTGTTTTGGGGATATTCTATGCATTAAGTTAACGTCGGTTACCAGATGTTCAACATATGAATGATTTTTATCTCTATGCAGTTTGCGAAATGCCTGATAAGAGATGTGTTATAAAAATGAAATCTTGTGGTCTATTATTAAGATTTAATAATATGTAGGTTAAACCTATAACTCACCAACAATTTTGTTGACGTTTTAAGCATGTTTATTCTCAGGTGATTATTAAGAGCTTCTGCTGTTACATACTAAATTAAGGACAAGATTTGGAGTCCATGCTTGTATAATATTGTTTAAAAACTGCATTCGAAGACTTATGTTGATGTGTAATATTATTGTAAACCATTATGTAATGATCGTGTGAAAAAAGCTATATTTTAGATTATCATTATTTGATAATCTTCGTAATATTTTAAAGGTTATGGTTTGTTTTAAAATCGAATGCAGTCTTTGAAAAATGTCTCACATAGAGGTCAAAACCTCGCGACGAAATCAATTAATATGGAACGTTTATAATCAATATGAACGGGACATTTCATTAGACATACACTAGTGTCATGATGGTCAAAACTTGGTAAAGATGATGCAAACACATCAACGAGTTGTACACTTGAAGCTATAAGCATCAAGGATGAGAACCGTGATGAGCATCAAGCACCAAGAACACACTGGAACACTTTGCTTACTGTTTTCTGGGTCTGATAAGGCTACCTGGGCTACAGGAAAGTTTATTTCCCGTTAGTTCTGTTCGATTAGATGATTTTCCGTTTAGGCCTCGTCTTAATCCGAGTTACGGTTTAGGATTTATAGCCTTCCGAAAGTCACTACGCCCTTTTAACGTTGTACGAAAATTTCTGACCTACTCGCACTTAAACTGTCACTACAGTCAAACGAAGACGAGTTTAGTTCTGGAAATTGGTCAGAAAATAGGGGACTCATATATGGATCCATGGCCACTGGTCTCACCTCATTTCAGTTTCTATAGAAGTCGTGGCGACTTAACGAAGTCAGCCTTTGTTTCGAACTCTATTATTGATTGAAACTTACTTTACACTTTTTGGTTAATGATGAATGATGATGATACTTAAGACCTAATTTACATACTTTTAAACCTTTGGGAACGATTTACTGACTTAGTAACTTTTGACTTAGGTTGAGGACCTTTCGGACTAACTACTTGCTTACTTATCTCGTACCGACTTTACTACTTTTCACTGTGAGTTATAGCATCCCTTTTTACTTTAACTATTTTGGGAACTGAGAATACATGCGCGTTTTATGTTTTACATACTAGGCACGAGTACTTAAACTTTATATATGTGTGGGTTATACAACGGCATAAACTTACCCCTTAGCTCGGTAACGTTTAGTCATTGGTCTTTGAACCGGTGAACGCGAATCTTAGATATGGATCCATAGAGTTTGACATCCCCACTCGGGCTAGTAGCACTAGCATTTAACGGGTGTTTAATACTGCGTAAAAATACACACTCACCAAGTGTACTTTTAGGGGATGATATTACATTAAGTTAGTTACCAAGTGCCCACGGTTGAACATATACTTTTCATACTATTTTGAAATACTGAAATCTCGTGGCCTACCTTACATTACTGTTATACTTAAACTATAGCTCACCAACATTCGTGTTGACATTTTTAAGCATGATTTCTCAAGTGCTTAGAGGTTTGATTGCTTCCGTTGTTGTAGTATTGCTGTGTAGACACCCGCTGCTTCTGTTAGAGATGTCTCCGCATGAAACATTTATTTTGCAATGAAACAATGAATTTGTAATGACCATTGGGTCACGTACTATTATTATTGCCTTCTATTCGTAGAAGAAAGCTATCATATGTTAAATATTTGACTTTGAAACAATGAATTTTTAATGACCATTGGGTCACGTACTATTATTATTGCCTTCTATTCATAGAAGCAAGCTATCATATGTTAAACATTTGACGTTGGTTATAACGTCACCTTTTCTTATGAATGCAAACTTATTTTAAGACAGCATATAGTGTTTGACCTTGTAATGATCCTGTTGTTGATGATCCGTACACGTTAATTTTGTACGGGGTATCACATTTGGTATCAGAGCGTTGGTTGTAGGGAATTAGGTTGCATTAGTGATTCTAGACCGGACCGAGTAGGATTTACTAATAGGACTAATCTACAACTTGCTAGTTTACTTATTTCTGCGGAACTTGCTGCATGCTGCTGCTTACTTTTACTGCTATATGCCGTATACTGCTACTTGCTTTCACTAATGCATGCTATTATCTGCTTTCGATTGCATGATATTTGTCATTATTGCCATGCTACTTACTGCTATAGATGATCTAGACTGTCGTAGTCACTTTGCCTAATACATGCTTGCTATATTACTGACATGGAAAAAGTTATTTTTCCTTGTTCAAATGTTGGATATCCCACCCATCATCATTGACTTGGATAGCGACTCAGATTCATTTGCCGCCTCGCCTGCTACTGCTGCCGACTCACAGATCCTGTCATCGCTACCCTCCAGTGACTCTGGCGATTCATCCTCTGGGGACAGTAGCCACGCACCTGACCTGATGATCATCTCCGACGAGGACCCAGAGGAGATTCCAGCTCCACCTAGCCCAGGACTCCCGGAGCCACAGCACCATTCCGGTGGTGCTGTGATTCCTAGGGAAAATGGGGACGATCCTTTCTGCAATGAGCATGGACATTGGGCTAGACGCCTTCCTGATGGACGTGTCGTGCTGATCCCGCCTTGCAGATACCGACTGATGACCATCGATCGAGCAGATCCACCCTCAGATAGTTCAGACGGCTCATCATCCGATGACTTCAGCGAGGAGGATTCCGACGAGGATTCCGACGAGGATTCCGACGAGGACCCTGAGGAGATGCCCGTGCAGCCGCCCTCTACCCCACTGAAGAAGCGGTATCGTTTTGATGGTACTGTTATTCCAGGGGTTAACGGAGGTAGGTCGTTCGTTAATGCACATGGACTGAAGGTTAGGGTCACCGCCCGCAAGCGGGTTGTGCCTTACCATGCCGATCCATTCGTGAGTAAGGCTTCCCGTTATGCAGCATCTACTTCTAGTGCCGGACTATCTGCACCACCAGCTCCACCAGCATCGTCTGCACCACCAGCTCCACCTGTACCATATGCATCGCTTACCCCACCAGCATCCACTGTCGTCGAGGAACTGATGAGGGAAGTGCATATCCTCCGTGCTCGGGTAACTGAGCTTGAAAATCAGGTGTCCCACATTATGGACATCCTTTACCCACCATCACCATAGGGCTATTGTATCAGATTTCATTATGTTATCCCGTTTGTAATTTCATGTTTTACTCATGTATTGTATGAATCTTATGCGGATGTATACAACTTTCTTATTTAATGAATGGAACTTGGTGTTGTTTAATTTCTATACGGTGTTCTATTTACGTTACTATATGATGATTTTGTGGTATCTGTATCTAGTTGTATTACTTAATTAACATGCGATGTGTTGATTCCATGTTGGTTACCATATACTATATTATTATTTATTGAATGCTGGATTTTGACTTAAGTCAAAATTTCTGTTTCGAAGATCAATGGCAAACGGAAGATCAACGCCCACAGCAGCACAGATTGAGAAGATGATAACTGAACGAATAGCCACTGCAATTGCGAATGTCAACCCCCAAGCTCCACCTGTTAAACAGAACAATCATAACGGGTGTACCTATAACGAATTTCAAAGCTGCAAGCCCCACAATTTCAGTGGTACTGAGGGGCCGGTTGGACTGACGAGGTGGTTTGAGAAATTGGAAGCTGTGTTCCGTATGAGCAACATCTTAGAAATGAACAAGACTAAGTATGCCTCCTGTACAATGTCGGACGGCGTTTTAACCTGGTGGAACACACTTGCTCAGGCTAAAGGTATTGAAGAGGCTTATGCTACACCGTGGGAGGAATTTAAGGGGGCTATGATCGAGGAGTACTGCCCCAGAATGGAGATTCAGAAAATGGAAGCAGAGTTTTGGGAGTTGAAGGTTGCGGGAACCGATCTTGACGGTTATAACCGAATGTACTTGGAACTAGCTTTGATGTGTCCCACGATGGTTACCCCGGAATTTAAGCGAATGGAACGGTATTTGTGGGGACTTTCCAAGTCCATCCAAGTAAATGTCACCTCTTCAAAACCAGCTGATGTCCCGGAAGGTATGCGCATGGCGCACACCCTGATTAACCAAATTACCAGCAAAGAACCAGAAAAAGGGAAATCCAAATCGGGAGTTAGTAATGAGAAACGTAAGTGGGACAACAACAAGGGAAGGGTCTTTGATCAAAACCCAGCTAAGAGGCATGAAAGTTTCAAGGGAAACAACTCCAACCCGAACCCTAGCTCAAACCTTAACTACAAGGGTAGTCTCCCGCAGTGCAAGAGATGCTACAAGCATCACACCGGGTACTGCAACGTGGTCTGTAAAAAGTGTAAAAGGACTGGGCATATTGGCAAAGACTGCAAGATCACTACCCCAACTGTGAAGACAAACCCTACTGGGCCAAGGAAATGCTATGAGTGTGGACAACAGGGCCACTTCAGGAATGAATGTCCTAACAAGAGAAAGGACGGCGGGCTAGCGCGTGGAAGAGCTTTCAACGTAAATGCAAGGAATGCCCGTGAGAACCCCGACTTGGTTACAGGTATATTCACTATCAACAATCTATTAGCTTCTGTCCTATTTGATACTGGTGCCGATAAGAGTTATGTATGTAGACACTTTTGCTCTAAGATAAATTGGTCGTTAGTTCCTTTAAAGGAAAGTATGCTTGTTGAGGTAGCCAATGGAAAACTTGAGAAAGTTGACCAAATTAGCCATGGAGGTATTATCAACGTAGCTGGTGTAGATTTCGAGATTGACTTGATACCTATCAAATTGGGAAGTTTTGATGTGATTGTCGGTATGGACTGGTTGACCAAGGTAAGGGCCGACAGTATCTGTGGAGATAAAGCTATTCGTATACCGCACGGAGATGGTGAGCCACTGATTATTTATGGAGAGAGATGTAACTCGAAGCTGAACCTCATTAGTTGTATGAAAGCACAAAAGATCATGAAGAAAGGACGTCTTGCTATTTTAGCACATGTGAAAACATTAGAAACCGAGGTAAAGAGCGTGGATGATGTACAAATTGTGAACAAATTTCCCGATGTCTTTCTGGAAGAATTTCCTGGATTACCGCCATCAAGAGCAGTGGAGTTTCAGATCGATTTAGTGCCAGGAGCTGCACCTGTAGCTCGCGCACCTTATCGTCTCGCACCTTCTGAAATGCAAGAGTTGCAGAGTCAACTAAAAGAACTGCTAGACCGTGGATTTATCCAAACAAGTTCATCACCTTGGGGTGCACCTGTTTTGTTTGTGAAGAAGAAGGACTGATCTTTCTGCATGTGTATCGATTATCGTGAGCTGAACAAGTTGACGATCAAGAATCGGTATCCCCTTCCCTGAATTGACGATCTTTTCAATCAGTTGCAAGGATCAAGCGTTTACTCTAAGATCAATTTGCAATCAGGTTATCACCAGCTGAGGGTGAAGGAGAGTGATGTGATGAAAACTGCGTTCAGAACCCGTTATGGTCATTATGAGTTTCTCGTGATGCCATTCGATTTAACCAATGCACCTGCCGTGTTTATTGACCTCATGAATCATGTATGCAAGCCATACCTGGATAAGTTCGTTATCGTCTTCATAGATGATATCCTCATGTACTGCAAAAGCAAAGAAGAACATGAGCAACATCTTCGACTAGTGCTTGAACTCTTGAGACAAGAGCAACTTTATGCCAAATTCTCCAAGTGTGAGTTTTGGTTGAAGGAAGTCCAATTCCTGGGTCATAATGTGAGCGATCAAGGTATCAAAGTTGATCCCACAAAGATCGAAGCTATCAACAAGTGGGAAACCCCCACTACTCCGGCTCATATCCGCCAATTTTTAGGTCTCGCCGGTTACTACCGAAGATTTATTGAAGGTTTCTCTCTAATTGAGCGTCCTTTGACCGCAATGACTCACAAAGGGAAGAAGTTCGTTTGGGAAACCGAACACGAATCAACATTTCAAACCTTGAAGCAGAAATTGATCACCGCACCTATCTTATCACTTCCTGAAGGCAGTGACGATTTCGTCGTATACTGCGATGCCTCGAAAAATGGTTTTGGTTGCGTATTGATGCAAAGAACGAAGGTCATTGCTTATGCTTCTCGTCAACTGAAGATTCACGAGCGAAACTACACTACTCACAATCTCGAACTTGGAGCCGTTGTTTTTGTGCTCAAATTGTGGAGACACTATCTTTATTGAACTAAAAGTACTATCTTCACCGACCACAAAAGCCTCCAACACATATTCGATCAGAAACAATTGAACATGAGACAGTGATGACGGATCGAGATACTGAATGACTATGATTGTGAACTTCGTTACCATCCTGGCAAGGCCAATGTTGTAGCCGACGCTTTGAGCCGAAGGGAGAGGATGGCACCTCTTCGTGTTCGAGCCCTAAACATCACCATTCATTCGAACCTCAACAGCCAGATCCGAGTAGCCCAAGATGAGGCTCTCAAAGAGGAGAATATTTCTCATGAACACTTGAACATTCTCGTCTCTCGATTCGAGGTTAAGGAGACTGGACTCCGATACTTCGCTGAAAGAATTTGGGTGCCTAGTTATGGGGATTTGCGAAGCCTCATTCTAGACGAAGCCCATAAGTCAAGATATTCAATTCATCCAGGAGCCAATAAAATGTACCACGATCTCAAGGAACAGTATTTGTGGCCTAATCTTAAGAAGGATGTTGCAACTTATGTTAGGAAGTGTTTGACTTGCTCGAAGGTTAAGGACGAACATCAAAGGTCATCTGGGTTACTTTAGAAACCAGAAATCCCGCAATGGAAGTGAGAAAGGATAACGATGGACTTCATCACGAAACTACCAAAGACGGTAGGCGGATACGATACTATCTGGGTTATCATTGATTGTATTACCAAATCTGCACACTTCTTAGCCATGAAAGAAATGGATACGATGGAGAGACTTGCTCAACTATACATAAAGGAAATTATATCTCGTCATGGTGTGCCCTTATCGATTATTTCAGACTGAGATGCCCGTTTTGCTTTTAGATTTTGGTGTTCTTTGCAAGAAGCCTTGGGGACTCATCTCGACATTGAAGGTATTTCGTATGCCCGAGATACATATTAAATTAACGTGGCTAATGTGTTTTGATCCAAGTCGGGTCATACCCAATAACAAGCTTACCGACACCTTATTCGTATTTGATCTTAGCGATTGGATCATTGATTAAATACGCGACACTTGAACTTTAAGAAAAATGGTTTTCTGAAATATTACTTGATGTGTATATATAAATTATGGAATAATTTATATAATATGGATTTAATTATTTATAGGTTAAATAATTAATTTATTTATGTTACATTTTATATAAATTGGTTTTATATAATGAAATGTACATAAAATTAATATGGAAGTTTATAAAATGGTTTTATAAAAATCTTATTTTTTTATAAAACATATTTTATAAAACAAAAATGAAAGTGGCATAGGAGTCTATGCAAGCATGCCATTTGACTAGCCATTTGTATGGTTACTTCTATTTTTGAGGTGCATATTAACCAAGGTTTGTGGGAGACCAATATATATTAAAAACACATCAAAACAACTAGCAAAAAAAACTGCACAACTCCTCTTTGTTTGTTATCCAGGCCGTGGCCTTTTTGGAGCACAAAAGAGTTCTTAAATTTTTTTTTGCAAGCAAAATTCAAGTGTTAATCAAATCCTAACTAAAGGCAAGGGTGTTGGTGGTTAGCTTGGGGTATAACAACTTGAGGTTTCATACTTTTGGAGCTCCATTCATCATCATCATCTTCATCTTTTACCAACAAGCTTGGAGTAGGTATAAACTCTTTTCTTGCTTGTAGTTTGTAAGTATGTTTCACAACTTGAGCCTAATTGGGATTTAACTTTAATTGGTTAAAGTATAACAAGTTCTAAAATGGTATTACTTACATGCTTACACTTTATTTGTTGATTAAATGTTTTAAGTATATTGAAACTTGTTAAATCCCAACAATGGTATCTAGAGCCGAAGTTGATGGAATATGCTTCGAGATGATCTATTAAACCCACTATTTTTTTGCATTTTATGAACACGCATGATAGTATAATGCAAAAATTTTCAGGTTTGGGTGGGTTTCCATTTTTGGCCGAATTTATTGTGTCCCAAAAGTGGGTTTTGGGCTCTTCTATTTGGTTTATATTTTGTTGTATGTTGTTGTTCACAATCAAGTCTTGACCTTGTGTTTGAATGGTTGCATGTTTGGTTAATTTAATTCATTCATTTGGTTTGTAATAATATTTATTCAATTGGTTTGTAATAATATTATTTGGTTATTTAATTTATTTTATATTTGGTATGTAAAATAGATTAGATTGTATTTTCATTTTTTTAGAAAAAATGTATTAGGATATATTTTGTAATAAGATGAAGATACAAGATGAAGACTTTGAAGAACACAAGAAGAAGCATTTGAATGCAAGATTAAGTGGGAGATTTAAAATCTCCTACTTTGTGTTATAACCCCTTAACCGGTGGCATTTGTTTTCGGCTAAACAAATGTCTACCAAATTGGCTTGATTGTGAATATATTTGTTTTGCATGCATGGTTGTTTATTGTGTTTGTATGTTTGGTTGCTACAAGTAAATCACAAGTTAACAACAAGCAAAATGAAAATTTAATTCGTTAAATTAGACATTATTAACGACATACAAAGCGATAATTTAATTGGTTAAATTAAAAATGGCTAAATGGATTATAATAATTGGTTATTGAAACACATATAAAATGGTTTATATCAATGTAATGAAATTGACTTTATTACATAACATGAAAAATGGATTTTCATAAATACCATACACTAAATGCATGTTGGTGTATGGCATAAAAGTTTTCTTAAACTAGAAATAATGAAAACTTAAAATCCCTTATTAACAAGGCAAACAAGTTAAACGCCATCCTTTTGTGTGACACTTAAAAATAATTAGGGAAATCATAATGGGATAAAGGTCACCTAACTGTTATGAGTAAACTAATATGATTAAGGTGAATTTCGCACACTTGTGGGATAAAGGTCACCTAACCACTTGTATGTTAAGTTTACATGTTTACACAAGTAGGACGACTTGATTTGGGAATCATGAACTTAGGGTCACCGAAGCATGAGGAACAAATAGGCGTTGATGGGATAAATATGTTATGCAAAAGGATTGCATGATCCCATAACTTAGAAGTTGCAAAAGGATTGCAATTGTCATATAATGACTACCTAGCTAAATCAAATGACGGGATAATGGTCACCTAACCGAAATTTGGTTTACCGTTGGATTCAAAAATTTAATAAATATCAATTGGATTTAAAGGGTATTGATTGTTAAATTAAAATTGATACTTAAACAACTTTGTTAAATTTTGTAGATGGCCGCCAATAACAACAACATTCCAAACGCACCAATCAACTTTAACAACCTATCGTTGAGGTCAATCCTTAAAAAAGAAAAACTCAACCATACGAACTTCATGGATTGGTTTCGCAATCTAAGAATTGTCCTCAAACTTAAGGATATGGCGTATGTGTTGGAAGACCCCATTCTCGATCAACCCGATGAGGATGATACGGAAGGCATGGCTTATTGGGATAAGTATTGCACCGATTCGGTGCAAGTCGCTTGCCTCATGCTTGGGACTATGATACCCGAACTCCAAAAGGACTTTGAGCATCATAGTGCATATGACATGATCACACAGTTGAAGGAGATGTTCCTTCAACAAGCTCGTGTCGAGCGCTTCGAAATGGTTTGAGCACTTCATGCATGTCGGATGGACGACTCCCAATCCGTTTCATCTTATGTCCTTAAGATGAAAAGCCTAATTGATCGAATGAACCGTCTAAATTGCAACTTGTCTAATGAATTAGCTACGGACCTTATCCTTAATTCTTTGTCAAAAAGGTTTGACACATTTGTATTGAATTACAATATGAATGGTTGGGATAAGAGCATTGGCGAATTACATGCCATACTTAAGACGGCCGAAGCAAGCATGGGTAAAAGGGCTTCACCCATTTTTATGATCAGTGAAGGCGGGTCCAAAAATAATATCACTTCTAAGCCAAAGGTGGCTAAGAGGAAAGGACCCGCCTACCAAGGAAAGGGCAAGGGAAAGGGGAAGATGGTTACCCCAACCAATAATAACAAGAAGCAAAAGGTTGCCGGTAAAGCTAACCTCAAGGAAGATCCGTGCTTTGGTTGCGGTGAAATGGGTCACTGGAAACGCAACTGCCCGGTCTACCTAAAGGAGTTGAAAGAAAAGAGGGATGCAGGGCAAACCTCAGGTAATGTATATATGGTATACATTGAGCTTAGTATTACTTCTTCTAATACATGGGTATTAGACACAGGATGTGGAACTCACATTTGCAATTCTATGCAGGGGTTCAAAAGAAGTAGACAAGAAGCGGGAACATCAAGTCTCTTCATGGGAAATGGAGCTAAGGTGCAAGTAGTAGCTCAAGGAGACTTTGTTTTGAAGCTACCAAGTGTTTTGGAGCTTATTTTGAAAAATGTTTTGTATGCACCCGATTTATCTCGAAACATTATTTCTGTATCCCGTTTGAAACAATATGGTTTTAATCTTAATTTCATTAATGATGATATCCATGTTTATTTAGACGACGTGTTCTATTTTAAGGCTTCACCTTTGAATGGTATTTATGAATTGATTCATGACGACACATCATACAATAGCTCAATGTTCCATGCAAACACCAAGAAACTCAAAAGGGATTTGAGTGATTCCTACTTATGACATTGTTGCCTTGGTCACATAAACAAGAATTGAATGCATACACTTCAAAAGAATGGACTTTTGAGATCAAATGAACTAGACTCGTTTGATGTATGTTAATCTTATTTACAAGGTAAAATGACTAAAGCACCTTTCAAAGGGACCTATGAAAGGGCTAAAGACTTATTGGGATTAATACATTCGGATTTATGTGGACCCTTTAAGCCCATGACTAGGAATGGTGAAAAATACTTCGTTACTTTCATTGATGACTTCAGTCGTTTCAGATATGTCTGCCTGTTAAGACATAAGGACGAAAATTTTGAAGCATTCAAGGAATATCAAAACGAAGTACAAAATCAACTCAATAAGACAATCAAGGTACTTCGTACCAATAGAGGAGGTGAATACCTAAGCGATGCTTTCCAAGATCATCTTAAAAGTTGTGGGATTATCTCGCAACTCACTCCTCCTGGAACACCCCAACTTAATGGAGTTTTCGAAAGGAGGAACCTAACCCTAATAGATATGGTTCGCTCTATGATGGCTAGAAGCTCGTTACCTCTATCATTTCGGGGTTATTGTCTATGCTCCGCGGCTCGTATTTTAAATATGGCCCCAACCAAGAAAGTGGAACGAACTCCTCATGAGATGTGGTTTGGAAAACCTCCATCTCTATCATACTTAAAGGTATGGGGATGTGAAGCTTATCCTAAGCGTTACGTCCCTAATAAGTTGAATGCTCGATCCACGAAGTGTATCTTCATAGGATATCCCAAGGATGATATGGGATACTATTTCTATGATCCATCCGAGCAAAATGTATTTGTTGCTCGGAAGGCTGAATTCCTTGAAACTAAGTTCCTAATGGAAGGTAATAGTGAAAGGAAAATAGATCTTGAAGAGGTTCAAGATCAAGTAGATGATACACAATTGGTTGACACTAGCACTCAACATGAAAATGTTGAGAATGATCAAATGGATGATCAAAGTATACAATACGTTTGCAGATCTGGTAGGATTAGTAATCCCCCTGAGAGATATGGGTTTCTCATGGATGGTTGCTATGTGGTTGATTTGGATGAACCAACAAACTACCAAGATGCTTTATCAAGGATTGATAAAGATAAATGAGAGGAAGCCATGAACGCTGAGATGCAATCCATGTATGACAACCAAGTTTGGGAACTGGTTGTACAACCTACTGGCTCCAGGCTGGTTGATTATAAATGGCTTTTCAAAATGAAAACCGACATACATGGAAACTTGGATACATATAAAGCTAGACTTGTAGCAAAAGGTTTCACTCAGACTCAAGGGGTAGACTATGATGAAACTTTTTCGCCTGTGGCAATGCTAAAGTCTATTAGGATATTACTTGCCATTGCTGCTCATTATGATTATGAAATATGGCAAATGGATGTCAAGACCACTTTCCTAAATGGACATCTTGAGGAAGATGTCTATATGGTTCAGCCTGAAGGTTTTGTTGATCCGAAATATCCTAAAAAGGTATGCAAGTTAAAGAAGTCAATCTACGAATTGAAACAAGCATCTAGAATGTGGAATCATCGTTTCAATGAGGAGGCCAAGAAATTCGGCTTCATTAAAAATGGTGATGAAGCTTGTGTATACAAGAAAGCTAGTGGGAGCACGATCATGTTCCTTGTACTATATGTGGATGATATATTGTTATTTGGAAATGATATTCCGGCAATGCAAGGTGTTAAAACTTGGCTAAGTAAATGCTTCTCCATTAAGGATCTTGGAGAAGCACAATACGTTTTGGAGATTGGGATCTACAGGGATAGATCCAAGAAACTGATAGGTTTGAATCAAAGTGCATACATTGAAAAGGTCGTGAAAAGGTTCAAGATGAAGAACTCTAAGAATGGTTTGGTACCTATTCAAATAGGAACACTTCTCAGTTCATCTCAGTTCCCTACCACAAAAGATGAACAAGAGAGAATGAAGAAAGTCCCGTACGCATCTGCTATTGGGTCAATCATGTATGCAATGATATGCACTAGACCGGATGTGTCATGCGCTCTTAGATTGATAAGTAGATACCAGAATAACCCAGAAAACAGTCATTGGATTGCGGTTAAAAGTATATTGAAATATCTTAGGAGGACTAAGGATATGTTTCTAATATATGGGTCTGGTGAGGAGGAACTCGCAGTAAAAGGTTATGTGGACGCGAGTTTCCAAACTGATCGAGATGATTCTCGATCACAGTTCGGTTATGTATTCATGTTAAATGGAGGTGCAGTCTCTTGTAAGAATTCAAAACAGGATGTTGTTGCATTATCCACTACAGAGTCGGAGTACATTGCCGCCTCATTGGCTGCTCAGGAAGCTGCATGGATGAAGAAATTCATCGACGACTTAGGAGTAGTCCCTTCCATTCAGGACCCTCTTGAGATCTTTTGTGACAATGAGGGTGCGATTGCTCAAATCAAAGAACCTCGTGCTCACCAAAATACCCGTCACATTGAGAGGAGATTCAACTACATAAGGGATGAAGTTGAAAAGGGAAAGATATGTATTATCAAAGTTCACACAGATCTTAATATAGCGGATCCACTCACGAAGCTCTTACATGGTGCAAAACATCAAGAGCATGTTAGTGCATTAGGGCTTCGATATTCTAGTGATTGGTTGTGATATGTTTTATGTATTGTAACGGAACGAAGTGGTTCAAACTCATTAATATAATTATGGTGTTAATTTATTAATCCTGAGTCAGGTTCCTATTTTGCATATTTTATCCATGAATAAGTAATTATTCTAAATTCCGTAGTCGATCACATTTATGGGAGCAAGTGTGAGGTTAAGACTATTATGAACTTGGATTGGTATACATTCACGAGATGAATGTGGGGTAAGGTTGCAACCAAGGTTCATAGATATTTGTGGGATACAAATATTGGAAGACCCACCCTCAAGATTTACTAAATGGAGCCTTTGTGGTTGATCACATGTAATCTTGAGTAAAGGCGAATATCATTGATAATGCTAAAAACGAACATATATTTCATAGCATTATTCCTCAAGAAAGACAAGCTTGTAGTTGCAATTGTTCTATTTACAAGTGATATTCGTTTAAATAATAAAAGGTGAAGACAAAAGACAGATTCGACGAATTGAAGACGCAAACGACCAAAAAGCTCAAAAGTACAAAAGACAATCAAAAAGGTTCCAATTATTGATAAGAAACGTCTCGAAATTACAAGAGTACAAGATTCAAAACGCAAAGTACAAAATATAAAATTGTACGCAAGGACGTTCGAAAATCCGGAACCGGGACCAGAGTCAACTCTTAACGCTCGACGCAACGGACTAAAAATTACAAGTTAACTATGTATATAAAACCGTCGGCAGAGAAACTCCAAGGGTGTGAGCTGTAAATACATCCTCCGCGACTCGCGGAGTTTGAAGGGGTTTTTGCCGCGAGTCGCGGAGCCCCAAAATTCAACTCTGGCTATAAAGCAAACCGAATTCTGATCAAATTATATATTCTATTTCTCTCTTCTCTCAATATATACGATATATATATATATAATTTATATTTTAATTTTAATTATAATTATAATTGAGGGTGTAAGTCGAAATTCTGTCCGTGTAACGCTACGCTATTTTTAATCATTGTAAGCTATGTTCAACCTTTTTATATTAATGTCTCGTAGCTAAGTTATTATTATGCTTATTTAAAACGAAGTAATCATGATGTTGGGCTAATTACTAAAATTGGGTAATTGGGCTTTGTACCATAATTGGGGTTTGGACAAAAGAACGACACTTGTGGAAATTAGACTATGGGCTATTAATGGGCTTTATATTTGTTTAACTAAATGAAAATTTGTTAATGTTAATATAAAGATTTACAATTGGGCGTCCCTATGAATTACCATATACACTCGATCGGACACGATGGGCGGGGTATTTATATGTACGAATAATCGTTCATTTAACCGGACACGGGAATGGATTAATAGCCACTAGAATAATTAAAACAGGGGTGAAATTACATTCAAGGGTAATTGGTGTAATTGTTAACAAAGTAGTAAAACCTTGATTTACACGCAGTCGATAACCTGGTGTATTCATTAAACAAAGTATTAAAACCTTGTTACGATTCGAATCCCCAATTAGTTGGAATATTTATCTTCGGGTATAATAATAATTTGACAAGGACACTTGCAATTTATATTTATGACTGATGGACTGTTATGGACAAAAACCAGACGGACATATTAAATAATCCAGGACAAAGGACAATTAACCCATGGGCATAAAACTAAAATCAACACGTCAAACATCATGATTACGGAAGTTTAAATAAGCATAATTCTTTTATTTCATATTTAATTTCCTTTATTTTATATTTAATTGTACTTCTAATTATCGCACTTTTATTTATTTTATTTTATCGCACTTTTAATTATCGTACTTTTTAATTATCGCAAGTTTATTTTATCGCACTTTTATTATTCGCAATTTCATTATTGTTATTTACTTTAAGTTTTAATTTAAGTCTTTTATTTATTTAATATTTTACATTAGGTTTTAACTGCGACTAAAATTTTAAAATCGACAAACCGGTCATTAAACTGTAAAAACCCCCTTTATAATAATAATATTACTTATATATATGTTTGTATTTTTATAAAAGTAAACTAATATAGCGTTGAGCTTTGTTTAAAGATTTCCCTGTGGAACGAACCGGACTTACTAAAAACTACACTACTGTACGATTAGGTACACTGCCTATAAGTGTTGTAGCAAGGTTTAAGTATATCCATTCTATAAATAAATAAATATCTTGTGTAAAATTGTATCGTATTTAATAGTTTTTCCTGCTAAAATTAATAACTATTTTATATACTACCCCGCTGCACATCAAGTATTTTTGGCGCCGCTGCCGGGGAAACTCTTAAACGCCGGGAGCGGAACGCTAATATATATAAAAAAAAGATTTTTATTTTACTTTTATTAAAAGTCGCTTTTGTAAAAATACGTTTTAATTATTCAAAAATATAAAAAGAAAAACAAAAATATATGTATTTTTAAGATTTGTTAAATATTTAAGTTTTATAAGTTTCTTTATTTTTATTTTAGTTTATAAAAATATAAGTTTTATTAAATATCTTTTATTTAATTAAAAAAACAGAAAACAGAAAATAAAAAAAAATAAAGAAAAACGCGTAAAAAAATTCAAACCTGTCAACTGAGTTTCTGAACCCCGCGACTCGCGGGGTTTTATGCTTTAATTGCCGCGACTCGCGGAGCCTTTCTGACACGCGCACAGAAGCCCTAATTCTGCATTAATTACGGTTTTTAATTAATTATTATTAATATTTAAACCTAATTATTATTATTATTATTATTAGTTTTAGTTTTATTTTTACTTTTTATTTAATTTATGTATTTAGTTTAAATAAGTTTAATTAAATTATAAAATTAGTAGTTTTATTAAAAAATTTAATATAAAAATAATATTTTTATAAAAATTGTAATTTTTACAACTTTTTGTATATTTTTATATTTTGTACCTTTTTAATCGTTGTAGCGTAATATTTGTATTTTTAGCTCATATTTAATTTTAAACTTAGTTTTAGCTATAGTTATTTTTACTCCTAGATTTTTAGGCTTTGCCGTAGAATTCCTTAAGTGCTTTTTCTTTAGACTAAGATTTAGGTACTTTAGAATTTTGCGACGCCTTTTTAAGTTTTAGTTTCTTTTTAAGTTATTTCCATTTGGGATTTAGTTTCTCCTGTAAGCTTTAATATTTTTAGACCTTTTACTATGTACCAATTATCATTCCAATTAGTAATATCAATTTGCGATTATAATTTTAAGTTAGTTGTAGTAATAAGGTTAAATTAGTTAAGTATTTTTAAGTTTTTATAAGTTTCTTTTATTTTTCCGTCACCTTTTATTTTTCAACCATTTTTTTTCTTTTCTTTTTCAACCTTTTTCGACGAGCTCTTTTTCTTTCTTATTTCTCGCTATTCTAGTTTTAGGACATAGATTTTTATTCTACTTCTTATCTAAATTTCTTAAAATTACGAAAATTTATTTTAAGTGGTTAAATTAATAGACATCAAAATTTTCTGGTTCGTAGTAATAGTTGGATTTGTACGTGGACCGGGTTATTGGAGCCAAACAGTCCTCAATTATATTGAGACCAAACGAATCCTGCCCCTCTGCTGCATGTTTTGGCTATTCAAAACGTGGGCAAAATCAGAAAAGTCTATTAATTGGATAACTTATTATAATTTTTCTTTCCTTTTTAAAAACTAATAGGATATTCAGTGAATGCACCGAGCAAGACGTTCATCACCTTTTGTACGTTCACCACCTGTAACTAGATCAAGACATCGTTTAACAAATATAACCGCCGTTGATTTTTCTTTAGAATCGTCATCCAGTCGACCAAGTACTTCAGTTCAAATTTCCGATAATCCATTTTTTGAACCCAACCTCACAATTGAGAATCCGGAGAATATTCAGGAACGGTTCGTAGATCCTGAACCATTAAACTTTCCTCCGGAACCACCAATCATTCAAACAGAGATTGTTGAGGAACGAACCATTAAAACATAATCATCTAGTGATACCGATTCAACAAATTCAATTATGGAGAATCTGGAACCTTTAAGTATGGAAGACCGAATGAGAGCTAAACGCACTGGCCAAGGTCACGCAATTACTCATCCAGACATTAATGCGCCAGATTATGAAATCAAAGGACAAATTCTACACATGGTGACTAATCAATGCCAATTTAGTGGTGCGCCGAAGGAAGATCCAAATGAACATCTACGTACCTTTAATAGGATCTGCACACTATTTAAAATCCGAGAAGTGGAGGATGAACAGATATATCTCATGTTATTTCCCTGGACTTTAAAGGGAGAAGCCAAAGATTGGTTGGAATCGTTACCTGAAGGGGCGATCGATACATGGGATGTTTTAATTGACAAATTTCTTAAACAATTCTTTCCTGCATCTAAAGCCGTAAGACTTCAAGCAGAAATTGTTACGTTCACACAAAATCCAAATGAAACTCTATATGAGGCGTGGACAAGATATGGAAAGTTGTTAAGAGGATGTCCGCAACATGGTTTAGACACCTGTCAAATAGTACAAATATTTTACCAAGGATGCGACATCACTACAAGAAAAGACATAGATATAGCAGCTGGTGGTTCTATTATGAAGAAAACCGAAACTGATGCTTACAAAATTATTGATAATACTGCTTCCCACTCACATGAGTGGCATCAAGAAAAAGACATCATTAGATCATCTAAAGCAGCTAGAGCCGATTCTAGCCATGACTTAGATTCCATTTCCGCAAAGATAGATGCTGTGGAGAGACGAATGGAAAAGATGACTAAAGATATTCATGCTATACGAATTAGTTGTGAGCAGTGTGGAGGACCACATTTGACAAAAGATTGTCTCAATATTGAATTAACAATGGAACAAAGAGAGAATATTTCATACATAAACCAAAGGCCTGGAAATAATTATCAGAATAATTATCAACCGCCAAGACCGATTTACAATCAAAACCAGAATTATAACCGAAATATTCCATACAACAACCAACAAGGGCCTAGCAATCAACAAGTATCCAATAATACTTACAATCAGCAAAGACCGAATTTTCAAAACAAACCACCACAACAAACCGATGATAAAAAGCCAAATTTAGAAGATATGATGACAAAGCTAGTTGAAACTCAAACGCAGTTTTTCACATCTCAGAAACAAACCAATGAACAAAATGCTCAAGCATTTAGAAATCAACAAGCTTCTATTCAAAATCTGGAACAAGAAGTAAGTAACCTAGCAAGGTTAATAGGTGAAAGAAAACCGGGAAGTCTACCTAGTGATACAAATGCTAACCCACGAAATGAAATAGCTAAAGCTATTACCACAAGAAGTGGTACAACACTTAAACCACCTGAAATACCTGTAACTTCTGATGAAACTATTCCTACTCCACAAGAACCACAACCTGATCAAGATAAGGAAAAAGAACCGGTAGTTGAAAAGATTAATGAAAATAACACAGTTAAGGATAAACCTTATGTTAAACCATACCAACCACCACTTCCTTATCCGAGTAAAATGAAGAAAGAGAAACTTGAAGCCGAGCAATCCAAATTTTTGGATATGTTTAAACAGATAAATGTAAATCTTCCTTTCATTGATGTGATTTCAGGAATGCCTAGATATGCTAAATTCTTGAAAGATCTAATCTCAAATAGAAAGAAAATGGAAGAACTCTCGGCTGTTACTATGAATGCTAATTGTTCAGCAGTGCTGTTGAATAAGATACCAGAAAAATTATCTGATCCAGGAAGTTTCACAATTCCATGTTTTTTGGGTAGTCTTAGTTCAATAGAAGCATTGGCAGACTTAGGTGCTAGTATAAATCTAATGCCGTATTCACTATACGCTAAACTAGACCTTGGAGAATTAAAACCAACAAGAATAAGCATACAACTAGCCGATAGATCAGTAAAATATCCTAGAGGGATAATGGAGAACATGCTAGTTAAAGTTGGTACTTTAGTATTTCCAGTAGATTTTGTTGTTTTGGACATGGAAGAAGATTCTCAAGTTCCTCTCATATTAGGAAGACCATTCTTAAACACGGCTAAAGCAATGATAGACGTGTTCGGTAAGAAACTGACCCTAAGTATAGAGGATGAGAGTGTTACCTTTTCAGTTGATAGAGCAATGCAACAACCACAATCTGCAGATGATACATGTTATTATATTCAAACTATAGATGCACATGCAGAATTATTAGAAGAATTTCCAGAATTACAAGGAATAGGAGAATGTTCTTTAGGAGAAGGTAATGAACCAATTGATGAAGCTGAAATGTTAGCTACACTTATAGCTAATGGATATGAACCAACAACAGAAGAAATTCAAATGCTAAAAGAAGAAGACAGATATCGATATAAATCATCGATAGAAGAACCTCCGAAATTAGAGTTAAAGCCACTTCCAAACCATTTGGAATACGCTTATTTACATGGTGAATCTGAATTACCTGTAATAATATCGTCTTCTCTTACTGAAAATGAGAAATCACAACTCATTTCTGTGTTGAAAGCTCATAAACCAGCCATTGCATGGAAGATTCATGATATTAAAGGAATAAGTCCTTCGTATTGCACACATAAAATCCATATGGAAGAAGGTCATAAAACGTATGTGCAACGCCAACGAAGACTAAATCCTAATATGCAAGATGTAGTTAAGAAAGAGATTATTAAACTGCTAGATGCAGGTTTGATATATCCAATCTCTGATAGTCCATGGGTAAGCCCAGTTCAATGCGTACCTAAGAAGGGTGGCATGACTGTCATCACAAATGAGAAAAATGAGCTTATTCCTACTAGGACTGTAACAGGATGGCGTGTATGTATTGATTATAGAAAATTAAATGACGCCACCAGAAAAGATCACTTTCCCTTACCTTTCATAGATCAAATGTTGGAAAGATTAGCCGGAAATAGTTACTATTGTTTTCTAGATGGATTTTCCGGATATTTTCAAATTCCAATAGCACCCGAAGACCAAGAGAAAACCACATTCACGTGCCCTTATGGTACTTTTGCTTACAAAAGAATGCCATTTGGACTTTGCAACGCCCCTGCAACCTTTCAAAGGTGTATGATGGCGATTTTTCATGACATGATAGAAGAATGCATGGAAGTATTCATGGATGACTTTTCAGTCTTCGGTGATACATTTAAATCATGTCTAGTTAATCTGGAACGAATGCTAATTAGATGCGAAAAATCAAATCTAGTACTTAATTGGGAGAAATGCCATTTCATGGTTAAAGAAGGCATCGTTCTTGGACATAAAATTTCAAAAGAAGGAATTGAAGTGGATAGAGCTAAAGTAGATGTAATTGCTAAACTTCCACATCCCACCAATGTTAGAGGAGTTAGGAGTTTTCTAGGGCATGCCGGTTTTTACCGACGTTTCATAAAAGATTTTTCTAAAATTGCCACTCCTATGAATAAACTCCTAGAAAAGGATGCGCCATTCATCTTTTCAGATGAATGTATCAAATCTTTTAATATTCTTAAAGAAAAACTCACTAATGCGCCGATCATGATAACACCAAATTGGAATCTATCATTTGAACTAATGTGCGATGCAAGTGATTTTGCAATGGGAGCCGTTTTAGGACAAAGGATTGAAAAACGATTTCAACCTATATATTATACTAGTAAGACATTACAAGGAGCACAAACAAACTATACAACTACTGAAAAAGAACTCCTTGATATTGTCTTTGCTTTTGACAAATTTCGATCATATCTCGTTCTAGCAAAAACGGTGGTCTATACCGACCATTCTGCTCTTAGATACCTATTTTCAAAACAAGATGCTAAACCAAGATTAATTCGTTGGATCTTACTCTTACAAGAGTTTGATATTGAAATCCGAGATAAAAGAGGAGCAGAAAATCTCGCCGCTGATCATCTTTCTCGTCTTGAAAATCCCGAATTAGAAGTTCTAAATGAATCGGCCATACAAGACAACTTTCCTGATGAATATCTATTGAAGATAGATTATAAAGAAATCCCATGGTTTGCAGACTATGCAAACTACTTAGTTTGTGGATTCCTTGAAAAAGGATTATCGTACCAAAGACGAAAGAAATTCTTCAGTGATATAAAACACTATTTCTGGGAAGATCCACATCTGTTTAAAAGTTGTCCCGATGGAATAATACGCCGATGTGTATTTGGAGATAAAGCTAGTAAAATTTTAAACCATTGTCACACAGGACCAACAGGAGGGCATTATGGGCCTCAACTAACAGCAAGAAAAGTTTATGAAGCTGGATTCTATTGGCCTACAATTTACAAAGACGCACACCTTCTTTGCAAATCCTGTGATGCATGTCAAAGGGCCGGAAAAATAAGTCAACGTGATGAAATGCCACAAAATGTCATCCAAGTATGTGAAGTATTTGACATTTGGGGTATTGACTTTATGGGTCCATTTCCAAAATCTCATAATAATCTATATATACTCGTAGCCATTGATTATGTATCTAAATGGGCGGAAGCACAAGATCTCCCAACTAACGATGCACGAGTTGTAGTCAACTTTTTAAAACGTCTTTTTGCAAGGTTTGGAACACCGAAAGCTTTAATAAGTGATCGGGGTACTCATTTCTGTAATAATCAACTTGAGAAAGTTCTTAAAAGATATGGAGTAACTCATAAAATCTCCACCGCATATCATCCACAAACAAGTGGACAAGTTGAAAATACCAACCGAGCTTTAAAACGTATTCTAGAGAAAACCGTAGGATCAAATTCGAAGGAATGGTCCATTAAATTGGAGGATGCACTCTGGGCTTTTAGAACAGCCTACAAAACTCCAATTGGAACCACACCTTTTAGACTTGTTTATGGAAAAGCATGTCATCTTCCAGTAGAAATTGAACACAAAGCATTTTGGGCTTTGAAGACATGTAATCTTGATTTACATGAAGCCGGACGTCTACGATTAAGTCAACTAAACGAATTAGAAGAATTAAGACATGAAGCATACGAAAATTCGTTAATCTATAAAGAAAGAACGAAGAAATGGCATGATAAAAGAATCAGAAGTTCAAAGGAATTTAAAGAAGGAGACAGAGTTCTTCTTTTCAATTCACGATTCAAGCTATTTCCTGGAAAATTGAAATCAAGATGGTCTGGACCATTCATAGTCAAAAGAGTTTTCCCATACGGAACGATAGAATTAATAAATTCAAATGGGATTGAATTTAAAGTTAATGGTCACAGAGTTAAACATTACATACATGGTCCGATGGAAGTCGACAACGAAGTTAATCACAATTTCGACACCACAGCTAACTAAGTGTGGGGAGAATCAAGTCTTTAAAGAATAATATGTATTTCTGTTAGAGTTAGATTGTCTGTTTTCGTGTAGTTCTCGAAAATGGAACCCGAATGGTCTTTCCCTAGCAGACCCTAAAGAACTAGTCTTCTCCCCCCATTCTGAATTTTTATTTTTTTTAGGTTTCTACGAAATGAAGACTGCCTGTGAACTAAACCATGGTCTAATGCTACACGCTTTGATCACTAAACGTAATAATGACATACTACCGAGCGAATTAGTATCAGTAATCAGAGAAAGAATGGACGGAGTTAGAAAAGAATCCAGATGCGAAGATAATAAGTTACAATTTGGTAAAGGAAAATCAAAATCCGCATCGAAAAGAAGAGCACGACACCTAGAACGATGTCACAAATGCGGAAAATGGTCACATGGAGGTAAATGTTCAAATAATCAAACCTATTCAAATACCGAATTTGTTACTTTATGCAGAGACGGACCGTTCATATGTTTAGAAGAAAAGACACTGAATGCTCGAGGTTACGCCTATGTAGCCATGGAAAACCAATTAAACCGACTATCTTATGAATGGAATAGATCATATAACTAAGAAATCTATTTCACAGGTATGTCTGTACAGTTTTTATTTTTATTTTTATTTTTAACCTTTTGATAATAAACGCTAATTTGTTCGCTAAAAAGTATTAAATTGGTATTGAATAAAATTAGGTTTGGCGACCGAAATTATTGATATCATTCAAAAATTTATTACATCACTGCGAAATTTAACGTTTATTCTTAAGGTATAAATATCTTTAATCAATCAACCCAAAATATTTCAAAAATTCGTCATGAGTTAAATTAGGTCTTGAAACCGAAATTACTTTACCGAAAAGAGGGGCGCATATTTTTGATAATATTTGATTGATTAAAGTGGGATAAAAAGACAAAAAGATTTTTAATTTTATTTTTACCATATTTTTAAAATTAATATTTGAATCTTAAATTAATATTGTAAACTTTGTAAAAACAATATATTTAAAATTGTAAATATTTGAAAAATTAATATAAGTTTGATATGAATTTATAAATTTTTAAAAAAAATTAAGTTTGGTGTGAATTTTTAATTTTTAAAATATTAATTTTGAATTTTATATTTAAGTTGTGTGAATTTAAAAACAAAAATTTACTTTATCTCATTAAGTTAAGAATATGATTTTTAAAATTCGTCGTAAGTTGAAGACTAGGTCTTTGAACCGAAATTGCTTTACCCGAGGGAGGGACGAGAACTTTTATTATCATTATTTTTAATCTTATTGAATTAAAGTATGCCAAAAACATTAAAAAACCCAAAAATCTTAGCTTTTAAAACAATCGCTACAAAAAGACAAATTTTAAAATTTTGTCGAGAGACGGACTAGGACATCGATCCGAAACGACCTCGTCCTAAATAACAAGGGAAACAAAATTTTAAAATTAAATACTTAATTGTTTTATAAGTTAAAGATTATAAAAAAAAAAAAAAAAGAGCAAACTCCGCGACTCGCGGAGTTTGAAAGGGAAACCTCCGCGAGTCGCGGAGGGACCAAAACCCAGAAAAAAAATAAAAATAGCTGAACGATCAGTATACTCCACAACTCAAAAACACAGCAAAAATACTGCGAAAACAGACCCGAAAAACCCGAAAATCACCCCCAAAAATCCCAATTTTTAACCGTTAATCACCAAATTTTTTGCTAAAATCATGTTGAGAAGGATGCTATCTAAGAATTACTCAAGAAAAACGGTAAATTTCTACACCTAAACACCATTTAATCCGAAATTTGATGTTCTTCAGCTATTTTTTCCCCAATTTGATTTTGATGCTTTTTAGTGTAATTAGACTTAAATTGTTTATGTATTATGCTTGTATAACCTAGATTGATGCTGTTTAACATGATTAGAAGCCTTAAACTTCAAATTTTGAATAATCTAGGGTTTGTGTTCTTGAGCAATTTGGGGCTTTTTGATATAAACAGGTTATGGCCGATTTTTGTCATGAATTGTTGCTAAATTGAGTAGTGTAACATGTCTAGGTAGTTAAATGATCCAAACTTTGAGCCTAAACATGATTTTGAGAATTAAAGTGGACTTTTTCAAGTCTAAAATTCATGAACTTGATTTTTGAAAGATAATGCCATTTGAGACTTGTTTATTTGCTAGTAATGATTATTTTGACATGTTATTTGAGTTGAATGCTTATGAACTTGGCGAACATTTTCGTATATGATTATTTGAAAAAATGTAGATTTGATAAAAATGTGAAAATGAGCTTAAGTTTGATATAAATTGATAATGTCATTGTAATTATTTTGATTGATGATTTTGCTGACACTAATGCATATTTGGATGCACAAAATTTGTGTTTGATGTGTTTTGCAGAATGAAAGGGGTGAACCTTCATCCCAAGCCCGCAATGCTCCTGCTGAGAATTTGGAACAACAGGAGGTAGATAACTACTACAAGCAGGATGTACCTCATCCAGTCATGACCTTTTCAGATATGCACTTGGAAGAGTTGCACCCGAACCTGAGATTTGACAGACTTTGGATAGATTATCCAAAATATCAACGGGGTTTGCATACTCTTCACTCTAAGGTTGTTGAGGTACCGAGGGTCATAGAATGGGGACCCTTGGAAGCTGTAGAATTGGCCGGGCCAATTAGGGAATTACTTGTACAGAGGTATGGTAATTCTTCTTTTAATGACTGGATATGTTTATTCACCATACGTAGACCTGTATATAAAGTATGGTGTGAAGAGTTGTTATGTAGTATAGAGTTGAATGATCGGGTAGCTAGTTTAACCGATCGTTCTTTTATTAGATTTTTGTTAGGCGGTTCGATGCGCCACATGTCTTTACTGGACATGGCTCAGGCTTTACGTATATATACGCCTGAGGAGTTAGCGTCTGCCGATTGTAGAGGATTGATACTAAACGGTAGAAAGATAGATGAGAATTTTGATACACACGGTGTGTGGAGTCAAATGACAAGCCATCGCCGTTTCAAAGGGGGAAATTACTCTTATTTGGATATAGATAGAGCCGAATTAAGAGTGATACATAGGTTTTTAGCTAATTCGATTACACAAAGGGGTAAGAACAAAGAAAAAGTAAATGAACAAGATTTGTTTTACCATATGTGTATTCGAGACCCACAGAGCGCTGTAAGTATACCATATTGTGTGGGTTATTATTTATCAGCTATGGTTCGGGGGATGCGACCACATAGCATAATAGGAGGTGGTATTTTTATTACTTTGATTGGTGAATATCTCGGTGTGGATATAAGTCGGGGGGGATTATTACTAGAAGAGCCGGAACCCCGCGACACTATAGGTTTAAATGTATACCATGGTGCGAAAGTTTTGAAGAGGCGAAATAACGCCGCAGTACGATACCATGGTAGACATCCACAGGTGGAGAGAAACCAGCAGCAAGGTAATGTAGGAGGGGGGAATGAGATGCAAGAAATGCATAGGTTTATAGCTTCTCAGGAATACGAAAATGCTAGACAGAGAGCATTTGAAGATTGGCAAGTTCATCAGAACCAGATCATAGCTCATTGCCAACATATAGGTAGAAACTATATTCCTACACCGAAACCCGTCTTCCCTCCTTGGTCGATAGAGATGCAGCCACCATATCCTACGTATGACCCTGCCGAAGCATTCTATAGCACTTATGGTTATGCCTGGAACCCCTATTGGTACCAATATCATCCTTAGTTTACTTATTATTTTTTTTTATTATTTTGTAATTTGTAATTATTGATACATTTAATATTTTTGTTAATATTGTAATCATTTTTATAATTATCTAACTTTTATTCTTAAACTTTAATAATTTTTGAATGTGGGGTAATATACCAAACTTCAAAAATATGTATATATGTTTGCAGTTTATCTTATGTACACAACAGGGTAAAACAACGCATTTTCAAAGACTGGCATTAAGTTCAGCAAAAGCAACTAATTTTGACGACAAGATGCAAAATATATGTGAAATAACAACAAGACGGAATGAACAAATGATGTGCACCATTTATCATTCAGCAAACAAACGCCAATATATTTGGAAACTTTGGTAAAAATTTAATCATTTTCACACTAATCACCCTCAATAATTTAAATTGTTACTAATTTCTTGCAAATGAGGGCATTGCAAGATCTTAAGTGTGGGAAGGGGTTAAATTCTTTCGGATTTTAAAAATTTTTATATTAAACACTTGGTTACCATTAAAAATACTAGTAAAACAGTAGTTGTATTAGAATCTAGTGCTCTCTGATAAAAAAGAACAGCCCTAGTCTTATATACTGACTACCCAATTCTAGTAAAAATTTTCAAAATTTTCAATTAAATGAATTCAAAATCATGTTTATACATATTTATGAACGATAAAACTAGGTTTTAACACCGAAATTATTGTTACCTCGGAAAGGACATAAATTGAGAAACAAACTAAAATGTTAAAATTCATTTAAAATGGAATAGAGGACGATAAAAAGGAAAATAAAAGCCAAGTGTGGGAAAATTTACCAAGTTATTTTAAACATATGTCACATATATCTGTAACAAATAACTGAAAATACTTTTGCTTTGGACTAAACTAAACTGTTTTACCAGATGAAAGAAAAGAAAAGATGAATCTACACGATGAATCAATTCCATCATTAAATGGAAGTAAAGTCTTCCGAAAAAGAAACACGCTTCTTGATTTAGGTCATGAAGTTGTCGTCCAGACCAGCTGTAGGATGACGAAAAATCTAGAAAAGTCATCACTAAAATCAGCAGGAAATCCACGGACCTCAGCATTAAACAGGGTCGCCATGTGGTCAGATTTATCCTAACCATGAGAAGGATTTATCTCGTACAATGGGGGGGCACCATGCAAATTAGCTGGATAAGACTAATGAATCAGATCCCCAGAAAGGATAATCTCCTTAAAGATTAAAAATCAGCTTTTAAGACTGATATTACTCAATCCTAGAGATTGACCTTAAAGATTGAGAATTCAAACTCATGGAATTCAATGATATCTAAACTCGAGCTTAAACGAGAAAATATTTTGATCAAAATTACAAACCAATTTGTTTTCTGAAAACCCTATTTTCAATGCGTTCATTACCATTGAACGTAAAATCCTAGGAATTCACCTGGAATTCATTAGGTCACCTGAACTAAATCGGGTGTCAACCGTAAGAACGGTGGTTGCATAGCATGGTCAAAGACAGGACCTTGTGCCAGACCGAAAAATTATAAGGGTGAGCTTTACTATTGCTCCTACCAAGGATAGTAATTGCGTCCGACACGTTATAGACCATAATCAAAAGCATGTCACGGGACATTGCCTTAACAGTTGCTTGTTCAACGCTTTCCTTTACAACCGGACGGTAGTTTGCCGAAAGGTAATATACGGAACAAGTAAACTGGACGTGTTGCTTTCCAAATACAAGGTTAGCAAGTGGGTGACACAAAACAGCAAGTTTTGAGCTAAAATTTTCAAATCTAAAACCCACCAAACCCACAAAAATATTTTGCAAACACCGGTAAAGGGTTATTCCGGAAAACTTATCTAGGGTAAAAACTAGATTTCAAAAGATCAAATGTTTTCATAAAGATCCAGTTTCCTTAATGAATCTAAATTTTTATAGTCATGTGGGACTGTAAACCATATCGTTACTACCATTGTTTATACCACCGTATAGAAATCACTGATGTACAAAGTGTGAAGAATAAAGAAGTGATTCTAGTATTTCAAGACAATATTGCTTGAGGACAAGCAACGCTCAAGTGTGGGAATATTTGATAATGCTAAAAACGAACATATATTTCATAGCATTATTCCTCAAGAAAGACAAGCTTGTAGTTGCAATTGTTCTATTTACAAGTGATATTCGTTTAAATAATAAAAGGTGAAGACAAAAGACAGATTCGACGAATTGAAGACGCAAACGACCAAAAAGCTCAAAAGTACAAAAGACAATCAAAAAGGTTCCAATTATTGATAAGAAACGTCTCGAAATTACAAGAGTACAAGATTCAAAACGCAAAGTACAAAATATAAAATTGTACGCAAGGACGTTCGAAAATCCGAAACCGGGACCAGAGTCAACTCTTAACGCTCGACGCAACGGACTAAAAATTACAAGTTAACTATGTATATAAATATAATATAATATATAATTAATTATATTAATTATATATATATTATATTTATATATATAAAACCGTCGGCAGAGAAACTCCAAGGGTGTGAGCTGTAAATACATCCTCCGCGACTCGCGGAGTTTGAAGGGGTTTTTGCCGCGAGTCGCGGAGCCCCAAAATTCAACTCTGGCTATAAAGCAAACCGAATTCTGATCAAATTATATATTCTATTTCTCTCTTCTCTCAATATATACGATATATATATATATAATTTATATTTTAATTTTAATTTTAATTATAATTCTAATAATAAGGGTATGTTAGCGAATGTTGTAAGGGTGTAAGTCGAAATTCTGTCCGTGTAACGCTACACTATTTTTAATCATTGTAAGTTATGTTCAACCTTTTTATATTAATGTCTCGTAGCTAAGTTATTATTATGCTTATTTAAAACGAAGTAATCATGATGTTGGGCTAATTACTAAAATTGGGTAATTGGGCTTTGTACCATAATTGGGGTTTGGACAAAAGAACGACACTTGTGGAAATTAGACTATGGGCTATTAATGGGCTTTATATTTGTTTAACTAAATGAAAATTTGTTAATGTTAATATAAAGATTTACAATTGGGCGTCCCTATGAATTACCATATACACTCGATCGGACACGATGGGCGGGGTATTTATATGTACGAATAATCGTTCATTTAACCGGACACGGGAATGGATTAATAGCCACTAGAATAATTAAAACAGGGGTGAAATTACATTCAAGGGTAATTGGTGTAATTGTTAACAAAGTAGTAAAACCTTGGTTTACACGCAGTCGATAACCTGGTGTATTCATTAAACAAAGTATTAAAACCTTGTTACGATTCGAATCCCCAATTAGTTGGAATATTTATCTTCGGGTATAATAATAATTTGACAAGGACACTTGCAATTTATATTTATGACTGATGGACTGTTATGGACAAAAACCAGACGGACATATTAAATAATCCAGGACAAAGGACAATTAACCCATGGGCATAAAACTAAAATCAACACGTCAAACATCATGATTACGGAAGTTTAAATAAGCATAATTCTTTTATTTCATATTTAATTTCCTTTATTTTATATTTAATTGTACTTCTAATTATCGCACTTTTATTTATTTTATTTTATCGCACTTTTAATTATCGTACTTTTTAATTATCGCAAGTTTATTTTATCGCACTTTTATTATTCGCAATTTCATTATTGTTATTTACTTTAAGTTTTAATTTAAGTCTTTTATTTATTTAATATTTTACATTAGGTTTTAACTGCGACTAAAATTTTAAAATCGACAAACCGGTCATTAAACGGTAAAAACCCCCCTTTATAATAATAATATTACTTATATATATGTTTGTATTTTTATAAAAGTAAACTAATATAGCGTTGAGCTTTGTTTAAAGATTTCCCTGTGGAACGAACCGGACTTACTAAAAACTACACTACTGTACGATTAGGTACACTGCCTATAAGTGTTGTAGCAAGGTTTAAGTATATCCATTCTATAAATAAATAAATATCTTGTGTAAAATTGTATCGTATTTAATAGTTTTTCCTGCTAAAATTAATAACTATTTTATATACTACCCCGCTGCACATCAATCATTGTATCCTCTGACCTGAGATACATATTGGGTTCGGATATTCACCAAGTATTGTGCCTTGATTCTTTCGTTCGCTATTCTGAAATATGGTAGCTCATAAGGAAGAGCTCAGGTGTAATACAAAGTATTTATCTAGGACGTATGTAGTCATGATTGAATTTGTCCCTCTTATTCGTTGAGAGTCAGATGTCTAAAGCCTGATAAAGTTAAATCTAGAAGAGAGTGATCACTATGTGTCTCTTAGATTTAACATGACATCTAGGATGAAAGGATATAATGAAAGATTCACCTATTCATATTTGAGATGGAACTTGAAAGGGATGATGTTATTGAATGGCACAAAGTCAAAACATATTGGGGGTGATGGACGGTCGTTAGGTGGTATCCATCACTTGCATTAATTTCTTATGTTTCTCGTGCAAGTGGGAGATTGAAGGTATTTTGTATTCCCGAGAGACATATTAAATTAACATGGCTAATGTGTTTTGATCCAATTCGGGTCATATCTAATAACAAGCTTACCGACACCTTATTCGTATTTGATCTTAGCGATTGGATCATTGATTAAATACCCGACACTTGAACTTTAAGAAAAATGGTTTTCTGAAATATTACTTGATGTGTATATATAAATTATGGAATAATTTATATAATATGGATTTAATTATTTATAGGTTAAATAATTAATTAATTTATGTTACATTTTATATAAATTGGTTTTATATAATGAAATGTACATAAAATTAATATGGAAGTTTATAAAATGGTTTTATAAAAATATTATTTTTTTATAAAACATATTTTATAAAACAAAAATGGAAGTGGCATAGGAGTCTATGAAAGCATGCCATTTGACTAGCCATTTGTATGGTTACTTCTATTTTTGAGGTGCATATTAACCAAGGTTTGTGGGAGACCAAAATATATTAAAAACACATCAAAACAACTAGAAAAAAAAAACCGCACAACTCCTCTTTGTTTGCTGTCCAGGCCATGGCCTTTTTGGAGCACAAAAGAGTTCTTAAATTTTTTTTTTTGCAAGCAAAATTCAAGTGTTAATCAAATCCTAACTAAAGGCAAGGGTGTTGGTGGTTAGCTTGGGGTATAACAACTTGAGGTTTCATACTTTTGGAGCTCCGTTCATCATCATCATCTTCATCTTTTACCAACAAGCTTGGAGTAGGTATAAACTCTTTTCTTGCTTGTAGTTTGTAAGTATGTTTCATAACTTGATCCTAATTGGGATTTAACTTTAATTGGTTAAAGTATAACAAGTTCTAAAATGGTATTACTTACATGCTTCCGCTTTATTTGTTGATAAAATGTTTTAAGTATATAGAAACTTGTTAAATCCCAACAGACATGAGTACTGCGTATCACCCACAGACCGACGGACAAAGTGAGCGAACGATTCAGACTTTGGAGGACATGTTGCGTGCTTGTATTATTGATTTCGGAAAGGCTTGGGAAAGGCATTTTCCGCTAGCCAAATTCTCTTACAACAACAGTTATCATTCGAGTATTAATGCCGCACCTTTCGAAGCGTTGTATGGCCGCAAATGCTGTTCTCCTATTTGTTGGGCCGAAGTAGGCGAAAAGCAAATCACCGGACCCTAGTTAGTCCATGAAACAACCGAGAAGATTGTCCAAATTCAAGCGAGACTCAAGACAGCCCGTGATCGCCAAAAGAGTTATGCCGACCTTAAACGTAAAGACTTCGAATTCAATGTGGGTGATCGTGTAATGTTGAAGGTCGCGCCTTGGAAAGGTGTGATCTATTTTGGAAAGTGTGGGAAGCTCAACCCGCGATACATTGGTCCTTTTGAAATCTTGGAGCGTGTTGGACCCGTTGCTTATCGTTTGGATCTTCCGACTCAATTGAGCTCAGTTCATCCTACCTTCCACGTATCAAATTTGAAGAAGTGTCTTGCTGAACCGGAACTTGTCATACCACTGGAAGAACTTATGATTGATGAAAACTCCACTTCGTGGAAGAACCTGTCAAAATTATGGACCGTGAGGTCAAAACTTTGAAACGCAACAAGATTCCGATCGTTCGAGTCCGATGGAGTTTCAAACGAGGACCTGAGTTTACCTGCGAACGAGAGAATCAAATGATGCAGAAGTATCCTCACCTTTTCCCAACTCCTCCATCTACCTCAGCTTAAAATTTCAGGACAAAATTTTCTTTAACAGGTGGGTAATGTAACGACCCTGGATTTTTCAACGTATAATTATTAATATTTGTTATTAATACTTGCGCTTTAATAAATGTATTCTTATACATTTTACTTGTTACCGTATTTGACTTTCAAAGTCCCGACTTGTCTTTTCGACACGTGCTTTTCTCGAATAATATTTCGAATATTATTTACGTTCATAATTAATTATTATTAATTATTTCTAATTAACTAATGCAAGTAGTTAATTACTTGGGCTTTATTTATTTAATTGTTGCATACTTACTTGGGCTTATATTTTGTACTTGGAAGCCCACGCTACAACACTTAATGGACTACTAGTAAGCCCACTTTTATGCTAATGATTCTTTAAGACTAAACATGGGTTAATTAAGTTAATGAGGAGACAAATGTTGCAAGCATGCTTACACCTCTTTCCCATGCATTTAACTTATACACTTTCCTAGCATACAACAATATCCCATACATGAAAGCACCACATTGACTTCCCCTTTTTGACACCTTGGCCGACGGTTTGAGTAGGGGTGAAGGGAGTTCCATTTTCAATTTTTTTTGTTACTTATTTGCTAGTATTCTACTTCATTTTACACATACTTAATACTTACACTTTCTTTCACTCTAACTTTTCTCTCCAATTGTAAGTATCACATCTTTTTCTTTCTTCTCTTTTTCCTTTGAAAAACCGATTACTAGCACATGTATCATCATCGTTTGCTTGTTACTTGTTTGTTGTTGTTTGTTGTTAAAGATCAAACTTGTTAGTTTGTATCTTCATAAATCTTGTTTCCTTCTATCCTTTATTTGATGAGAAGTCAAGAACAAGAATCTAAGTTCTATAACTTATGGTTCTACACTTAAAATGTTATAAAGATCTAAAGTTCATAAGCTTTAAGTTCTTACTTGTGTTCATGTTTTGTAAACTTAAGGTTTATTTTCTTAAGATCCAAGCTTTGGCTTGAATCTTCTTAAGTATGAACAAACATGAACTTAATACTTGTAACTTTAGTTTACTTCTTTCTTTTGTAAGTATTTTAAATTTGTGATGTTATTATTTTTGTCAAGTATTACTAGTTAAACTTGATCTCATTTTTCTTGAAACTAAAGTTAAACTTTGTAAGTTCAAGAACATGGAAGTTCAACTTTCTAGTTATAACTTCATATACTTATGTTGGATCTAAGTTTCTATAGCTTATGGTCTTTCAATTTTGTCTAAAACAAGAGCTCATAAGCTTACTTACATTTTCAAGATGAAAATCTAAGTTTCATAACTTATGGTTTCATTAAAGTAAAGATCCAAGTTCTATAACTTAGGGTTTAACTTAAGAACACTAGATCTAGACTTTTTAGTCTAGGATCTTTAATATCTAACTAAAATCTAAGTTCTACAACTTAAGATCTTGTTTATTAAGTTTACATTCAAGTCTATAGCTTAATATTACTACTAGAACTCATGTATGTGTCGGATCTAAGATCTTGATGTAACTTTGGTTTATCAACCTACTTTCAACCCTTAAATGAGTTGTGCTACATATCTTAGACATACACTAGTGTCACGATGGTCAAAACTTGGTAAAGATTATGCAACACATCAACGAGTTGTACACTTGAAGCTATAAGCATCAAGGATGAGAACTGTGATGAGCATCAAGCACCAAGAACCCACTGGAACACTTTGCTTACTGTTTTCTGGGTCTGATAAGGCTACCTGGGCTACTGGAAAGTTGATTTCCAGTTATTTCAGTTCAAGCATATTATTTTCTGTTTAGGCCTTGTCTTAATCCGAGTTACGGTTTAGGATTTATAGCCTTCCGAAAGTCACTACGCCGTTTTAACGTTGTGCTGAAATTTCTGACCTACTCTTACTTAAACCGTCACTACGGTCAAATGAAGACGAGTTTGGTTCTGAAAATTGGTCAGAAAATAGGGGACTCATATACGGATCCATGTCCACTGGTCTCACCTCATTTCAGTTTGTATAGAGGTCGTGGCGACTGAACGAAATCAGCCTTTGTTTCGAACTCTATTCTTGATTGAAACTTACTTTACACTTTTTGATTAATGATGAATGATGATGATACTTAAGACCTAATTTACATACTTTTAAACCTTTAGGAACGATTTACTAACTTAGTAACTTTTGACTTAGGTTGAGGACTTTTCGGACCAACTACTTGCTTACTTATCTCGTACCGACTTTACTACTTTTCACTGTGAGTTATAGCATCCCTTTTTACTTTAACTATTTTGGGAACTGAGAATACATGCACGTTTTATGTTTTACATACTAGTCACGAGTACTTAACTTTATATATGTGTGGGTTATACAACGGCATAAACTTTCCCCTTAGCTCGGTAATGTTTAGTCATTGGTCTTTGAACCGGTGAACGCGAATCTTAGATATGGATCCATAGAGTTTGACATCCCCACTTGGGCTAGTAGCGCTAGCATTTAACGGGTGTTTAATACTTCGTAAACATACGCACTCACTAAGTGTACTTTTAGGGGGTGATATTACGTTAAGTTAGTTACCAAGTGCCCACGGTTGAACATATACTTTTCATACTGTTTTGAAATACTGAAATCTCGTGGTCTACCTTACATTACTGTTATACTTAAACTATAGCTCACCAACATTCATGTTGACGTTTTTAAGCATGTTTTCTCAGGTGCTTAGAGGTTTGATTGCTTCCGCTGTTGTAGTATTGTTGTGTAGACACCCGCTGCTTCTGTTAGAGATGCCTCCGCATGAAACATTTATTTTGCATTCAAACTATGTTACTTTTGAAACAATGAATTTGTAATGATCATTGGGTCACGTACTATTATTATTGCCTTCTATTCGTAGAGGCAAGCTATCGTATGTTAAACATTTGATGTTGGTTATGACATCACCTTTTCTTATGAATGCAAACTTATTTTAAAACAACATATAGTGTTTGACCTTGTAATGATCCTGTTGTTGATGATCCGTACACGTTAATTTTGTACGGGGCATCACAGAGATATAGTTACCTTTCAATTATACAACCAAGTGACATGCTTTTCACTACTCAACGAGAACACTGAGAGTCTAGAGATAAGTAGGTTTGTGTAATTGGCTCATCCAACCAGATGTACACCATTCTAATCTTAGCTTTAACATAAACATAACTACCTTTCCCTAGTCCAAATTGATATCTTGGTCAACATTTCCCTGATCTGCATACTCCTAATATCTTTCCACTTTCTTTACTTTTCCGTAAGTAGGATCATTAGCTTAAAATCAACTACTATCATTTATCTTGGTAATTTAACCAAAGATAATTATCCACTTGATCTTCAATTCATTAAACCATTCAAAAGTACGACCCTAGGATAACTTACACCTTCTACCTTAGAAAGTTAAAAGTAAATTTAGGCCCTGCAAAATATAAATACAAAACCATTGTTCGCCACTCTGATCAGCTGATTCTGACGCCTTGCGGCCTAACGACACCGCATAAATAAAACCATTCGTTTCGGTCATATCAGAGAGAACTGCGAGAACTTTTAATTTACAAGGATCTTCACGTGTGGCTAGATTGAATCACCCATAAATGTTGATGGAGAGTAAGAATGAACATAAAATATTTTAAAAAAACTTATAGTTTACCAATATAATCAAATATATAATATCTCGTTTACAAGTGCATATTTGTTTATGAACATGATCTGAAATACTATCTTTAAGCTCAACCACATTCTCCTTCCTCCTCTAGCATACCAATATTCTGTTTTAAGCTTCCTTTTTTGTCGTGGTAGCTCTTTGTGAACATAAGACCAATCGTCTTAAAAATCTTACTACCATGTAGTCCCTGAATAAGATGTTCCATATCAAAACATTGCTGAAATGATAACGCAACTTTAGATATACATACATACATACATACATACATACATACATACATACATACATACATACATACATGCATACGTACATACATACGTACATACATACGTACATACATACGTACGTACGTACGTACGTACGTACGTACGTACGTACATACATACGTACGTACGTACGTACGTACATACATACATACGTACATACGTACATACATACATACATACATACGTACATACATACATACAAACATACATACATACATACATACAAACATACATACATACATACATACATACATACATACATACATACATACATACATACATACATACATACATACATACATACATACATACATACATACATACATACATATATATATATATATATATATATACATACACGTGTCGATCAAAAGTTCAAACGAGAACCACAAAAAGGTGAGAACTGCGAGAACTTAATTTACAAAGATTTTCACGTGTGGGTAGATTGAATCACTTATAAATGTTGATGGAGAGTAAGAATGAACATAAAATAGTTTAAAAAACTTATATTTTACATATATATAATCAAATATATAAATTTCAGCCACCAGCCATTTGCCGGATCACTTTCGATGATGAATTTCAGCCACCAGCTGAGGACCCTGAAATGGAAGAAGTGGATCTCAAAGAATAAATAGAGGAAGAAGAAGACTTAGAAGATGATATTGAATTAGTAGAAGAGACATAAGAGGAAGAGGATATGGAGGAGGAGGAGGAGGAGGAGGAGGAGGAGGAGGAGGAGGAGGAGGAGGAGGAGAAGAAGAAAAAGAAGAAGAAGAAGAAGTCCCAGAAACTCAACATCATCATGAACAAATCATGCAGCTAGAAGCAGAAGATCAGAATAACGGCATGTTTATTTATTTCCAAACAAAACCCAAGGAACCATCTGACGTACTAGATGTCGAAATTGATCCTGCCAGTAGAGAAGTCAGACCTCAGGATAAAGTAGAATTCCATTCGCAAACTGAAGTGGTAGAAATTCCTGACTATTCAGATTCTGCTACGGAGTATAGCAATGAGGAGGAAGATCATTATAACAACATTCCTGTTGACACTCGCTATCTTCCGCGGTCATCAATTCAAGAGCCAAACCGAGAGACAATTAAGGTTCCTATTGAAATGTCCCGTTCATATTGATTATAAATGTTCCATATTAATTGATTTCGTCTTGAGGTTTTGACCTCTATACAACAACAACAACAATACCCAATACCACATGAGTGGTGTATGGGGGAGGTGAGATGTAGACAATCCTTCCCCTATCCGAGAATAAAGACAAGTCGTTTCTCCATCCAGAGTGAAACACTCTCAAGAGTAGAGAAAGTCATCCCTCTCTTTATTCGACGGATAAAGAGATTGCTTCCGAGAGGACCTCCGTCCTTTAAGTAGAGAAAAGTTTTGACCTCTATATGAGACATTTTTCAAAGACTTCATTCATTTTTAAAACAACCATAACCTTTATTTTATCGATAAAGGTTTAAAAAGCATTACGTAGATGATCAAGTAATGATAATCTAAAATATACCATTTACACACGACCATTACATAATGGTTTACAATAAGAATATATTACATCAAAAATAAGTTTCTTGAATGCAGTTTTTACATAATATCATACAAGCATGGACTCCAAATCTTGTCCTTATTTTAGTATGCAACAGCGGAAGCTCTTAATAATCACCTGAGAATAAACATGCTTAAAACATCAACAAAAATGTTGGTGAGTTATAGGTTTAACCTATATATTATCAAATCATAATAATAATAGACCACAAGATTTCATATTTCAATATACATCCCATACAAAGAGATAAAATTCATTCATATGGTGAACACCTGGTAACCGACATTAACAAGATGCATATAAAAATATCCCCTATCATTCCGAGAAATCCTTCGGACATGATAAAAACGAATTCGAAGTACTAAAGCATCCGGTACTTTGGATGGGGTTCGTTTTGCCCAATAGATCTATCTTTAGGATTCGCGTCAATTAGTAGATCGGTTTACTAATTCTTAGCTTACCAAGCAAAAGGGGCATATTCGGCTTCGATCATTCACCCATATAATGTAGCTTCAATTACTTGTGTCTATTTCTTAAAACATTTATAAAATTGCATGTATTCTCATCCCAAAATATTAGATTTTAAAAGTGAGACTATAAATCACTTTCACAGATTTTTACTACGTCGGAAAGTAAGACTTGGCCACTGGTCGATTCACGAACCTATAACAAATATGTACATATATATCAAAGTATATTCAAAATATATTTACAACACTTTTAATACATTTTGATGTTTTAAGTTTATTAAGTCAGCTGTCCTCATTAGTAACCTACAACTAGTTGTCCATAGTTAGATGTACCGAAATAAATTGATATATATTATCTTGAATCAATCCACGACCCAGTGTATACACGTCTCAGGCTAGATCACAACTCAAAGTATATATATATTTTTGGAATCAACCTCAACCCTGTATAGCTAACTCCAACATTACTGCATATAGAGTGTCTGTGGTTGTTCCAAATAATATATATAGATGGGTCAATATGATATGTCAAAACATTTGCATACGTGTCTATGGTATCCCAAGATTACATAATATATTAGAATACATGTATAATACAAGATAAGTTAGCTAGGATATGATTAATATAAATTTGTTACCAATTTTCACGTAGCTACAACAAACAAAAATATCCAATCTTGTTTTACCCATAACTTCTTCGTTTTAAATCCGTTTTGAGTGTTTCAAGTTGCTATAGTTTCATATTGAACTTAAGTTTATGAATTTAAACAGAAAAAGTATAAGTTTATAGTCGGAAATACAGGTTACAAGTCATTTTTGTAAAGATAGTCATTTCAGTCGAAAGAACGACGCCTAGATGACCATTTTATAAAACATACTTTCACTTTGAGTTTAACCATGATTTTTGGATATAGTTTCATGTTCATAAGAAAAATAATTTCCCCAGAAGAACAACTTTTAAATCAAAGTTTATCATAGTTTTTAATTAACTAACCCAAAACAGCCCGCGGTGTTACTACAACGGCGTATATCCAGTTTTACAGTATTTTTCGTGTTATCCAATTTTAAATCATTTAGTTAGCATATAATATAGATATAGAACATGTGTTTAGTTGATTTTGAAAGTCAAGTTAGAAGGATTAACTGTTGTTTGCGAACAAGTTTAGAATTAACTAAACTATGTTCTAGTAATTTCAAGTTACACCTTCGAATAAGGTAGTTTTATATATATGAATCGAATGATGTTATGAACATCATTACTATCTCAGGTTTTATGGATAAAACTACTGAAAATTTAAAAAATAGATCTAGCTTCAAAGGATCCTTGCATGGCTTGAAAGTTCTTGAAGCAGAATCATGACACGAAAACAAGTTCAAGTAAGATTTCCACTCGAAATAAGATTTTTATAGTTATAGAAATTGAATCAAAGTTTGAATATGAGTATTACCTTGTATTAGAAAGATATCTTACTGTAAATAAGAAAGATTTCTTGAGGTTGGATGATCACTTTACAAGATTGGAAGTAAGCTAGCAAACTTGGAAGTATTCTTGATTTTATGAAACTAGAACTTATAGAATTTATGAAGAACACTTAGAACTTGAAGATAGAACTTGAGAGAGATCAATTAGATGAAGAAAATTGAAGAATGAAAGTGTTTGTAGGTGTTTTTGGTCGTTGGTATATGGATTAGATATAAAGGATGTGTAATATTGTTTACTTGTAAATAAGTCATGAATGATTACTAATATTTTTGTAATTTTATGAGATATTTCATGCTAGTTTCCAAATGATGGTTCCCACATGTGTTAGGTGACTCACATGGGCTGCTAAGAGCTAATCATTATAGTGTATATACCAATAGTACATACATCAAAAAGCTGTGTATTGTACGAGTATGAATACGGGTGCATACGAGTAGAATTGTTGATGAAACTGAACGAGGATGTAATTGTAAGCATTTTTGTTAAGTAGAAGTATTTTGATAAGTGTCTTGAAGTCTTTCAAAAGTGTATGAATACATATTAAAATACTACATGTATATACATTTTAACTGAGTCGTTAAGTCATCGTTAGTCGTTACATGTAAATGTTGATTTGAAACCTTTAAGTTAACGATCTTGTTAAATGTTGTTAACCCAATGTTTATTATATCTAATGAGATGTTAAATGTAACAACCCAAACCAGACCACCATCGAACCCGCGGAAAATATCAAAAAAAAAAAATTTGTTTGTTCAGCTAATGGCGCGGCGCGCCTATCTGGTCTGTCCAAAAAGCTTTGAAATGGGAAAAAGATTGGCCACTTCCCGACATAATTAGACAAAACGCTTTTAACAACATATTCAAATATGTAAAACTAACACTATTCAAACATAAAATAAGTTTTACAAAGCGGGGCCCACATCGGCCGTTTTACGAGTTTAATACTAAATATGAGTTTCGACCATCAAAAAGTTTAAGTACCAAACTACACTACGAGCATGGTGTTTAGGATTAAACTACCCAAGTCTCAGTCAAACTCCAAAAGCTAATATCCCAAAAGCGTTCTCTAACAACGACGGGATCTTTAATCCAAGATGATGCCCTTACCCTTGTCCACAACTGAACCTATAAAAAGGTAAACAACGAGAGGGTAAGCAAAGCTTAGTGAATGCAATAATTACACATACATATATATAACTCATCTATTTGCAATCACATTCACTAAATACTTCATACGAACTTGTAACTCAATTAGCATGTCATCGTACCCAAAACACTTAACAAGTCGTATATTAACACAAAACCGCATTAGCATATACTCAACACAATGTATATATATATATATATATATATATATATATATATATATATATATATATATATATATATATATATATATATATATATATATATATATATATATATATATATATATAAAATATGCTAAATAATCGACAATCTCAATATGGTTAACCATAAACGCTATGGTGCTACCGGCTCGTGGTTCACACCATACACAATTGAGTCATACTCTTTTATAGTGCTACCGGCTCGTGGTTCACACTCGATGCTACCGGCTCGTGGTTCACATCTCATTTTATAGTGCTACCGGCTCGTGGTTCACACTCGATGCTACCGGCTCGTGGTTCACATCTAGTTTATAGTGCTATCGGCTCGTGGTTCACACTCGATGCTACCGGCTCGTGGTTCACATCTTATCGCACAAATGTTATGGCACTACCGGCTCGATGGTTCATACCATAACACCCACAAATAAACGCGTCATATACACTTACGTATAATTACTCCACTCACCTCAATATCTCTTGTGAAAGATAATCAAGCTCAGAAATCTTCAATGTATTGTACCTATTACATTATACATAAATCAATCACAAACTCAAGTTGGTCAAGCAATTAAAACTCTACTCTAGTGTTAGCTTGACCCATGGTGCAATTTCGACCCATTTACACCCTTAACCCTAATATTTGGGTTAACATCCCCAAAACCCTAATCATTAGACAAGTTAGGTTTAAAACGCATTTCAACTCAAGGTTTATGCATTACACAACAACATTAACTAACTTAGGTCCATTTTGACCCATTTGACCAATTTAAGGTCAACACACCAATTTCGGGTCATCCACTAACCCACTTAACACCCATTTACATATGTATAAGTGTGCTAGTAATTTTACTAACCAATTTAGGCTCATAAACATAAATTGATACTTTGGAAACCCTAGTTAGTCATCTTTGAGTCTACATGACCCAAATTTACCCTAAACCCCCAAATCACTAGCAAAATGGGTTTTATGTGCAACAATAACCCAAACCCTAACCCTAACCCTTAATACAATTAAAGTAAGAAATTAGGTTTTATAACTTACCAACACAATCACCACGTAGCTAGCGACTAGATGAACAACTTTAGAACTCGCACTAAGACCCGATTCAACCTCCTTCTTCCTTTAATGGAGCTCTCTCACTTTAGAACTTCCTCTCTCTCTAGGATTTAATGGAAAGTGATAAGGTAGATGAAAATGGAGTAAATGAGGCTCCAAAACAGATCTAGAGCCTTTAATTTCGGCCCCTGTATAATTACCAAAAATCCCTTAAAATATCTAATTTAAAAAGAGAAGGGAATCTGTCACAGGCTACTGGCTTGGCGCGCCATATACTTGCGCGGTGCGCAGATCCCCCATATCAGAATATGTCCCCTTTTTAAGATGTACAACAAAAACCCCACTTCAAATATCTTAATTACACTTATGTACACAACAAATAAATGGGTCTTACATTAAATTATTATATTATCATGATATTATGATATATTAATATATCTTAATATGATATATATACATTTAAATGTCGTTACAACGATAATCGTTACATATATGTCTCGTTTAGAAATCCTTAAGTTAGTAGTCTTGTTTTTACATATGTAGTTCATTGTTAATATACATAATGACGTGTTTACTTATCATTTATCATGATTAAACATAGTGTAACAATATCTTAATATGATTCATATATAATTAGTAAGACGTTGTTATAACGATAATCGTTATATATACCGTTTCGAGTTTCTTAATTCAATAAACTCAATTTTATGTATATAACTCATTGTTAAAATACCTAATGAGATACTTACTTATCATTATATCATGTTAATTATATATATAATCATATATATGTCATCATATAGTTTTTACAAGTTTTAACGTTCGTGAATCACCGGTCAACTTGGGTGGTCAATTGTCTATATGAAACCTATTTTAATTAATGAAGTCTTAACAAGTTTGATTGCTTAACATGTTGAAAACACTTAATCATGTAAATATCAATTTCATTTCATATATATAAACATGGAAAATTTCGGGTCACTACAGTACCTACCCGTTAAATAAATTTCGTCCCGAAATTTTAAGCAGTTGGAGGTGTTGATGTATCTTCTTGAAATAAGTGCGGGTATTTCTTCTTCATATGATCTTCTCGTTCCTAGGTGAACTTGGGTCCTCTACCAACATTCCATCGAACCTTAACAATTGGTATCTTGTTTTGTTTAAGTGTTTTAACCTCACGATCCATTATTTCAACGGGTTCTTCGATGAATTGAAGTTTTTCGTTGATTTGGATTTCGTCTAACGGAATAGTGAGATCTTCTTTAGCAAAACATTTCTTCAAATTCGAGACGTGGAAAGTGTTATGTACAGCCGCGAGTTGTTGAGTTAACTCAAGTCGGTAAGCTACTGGTCCGACACGATCAATAATCTTGAATGGTCCAATATACCTTGGATTTAATTTCCCTCGTTTACCAAATCGAACAACGCCTTTCCAAGGTGCAACCTTAAGCATGACCATCTCTCCAATTTCAAATTCTATATCTTTTCTTTTAATGTTGGCGTAGCTCTTTTGTCGACTTTGAGCGGTTTTCAACCGTTGTTGAATTTGGATGATCTTCTCGGTAGTTTCTTGTATTATCTCCGGACCCGTAATCTGTCTATCCCCCACTTCACTCCAACAAATCGGAGACCTGCACTTTCTACCATAAAGTGCTTCAAACGGTGCCATCTCAATGCTTGAATGGTAGCTGTTGTTGAAGGAAAATTCTGCTAACGGTAGATGTCGATCCCAACTGTTTCCGAAATCAATAACACATGCTCGTAGTATGTCTTCAAGCGTTTGTATCGTCCTTTCGTTCTGCCCATCAGTTTGTGAATGATAGGCAGTACTCATGTCTAGACGAGTTCCTAATGCTTACTGTAATGTCTGCCAAAATCTTGAAATAAATCTGCCATCCCTATCAGAGATAATAGAGATTGGTATTCCATGTCTGGAGATGACTTCCTTCAAATACAGTCGTGCTAACTTCTCCATCTTGTCATCTTCTCTTATTGGCAGGAAGTGTGCTGATTTGGTGAGACGATCAACTATTACCCAAATAGTATCAAAACCACTTGCAGTCCTTAGAAATTTAGTGATGAAATCCATGGTAATGTTTTCCCATTTCCATTCCGGGATTTCGGGTTTTTGAAGTAGACCTGATGGTTTCTGATGCTCCTCTTTGACCTTAGAACACGTCAAACATTCCCCTACGTATTTAGCAACATCGGCTTTCATACCTGGCCACCAAAAATGTTTCTTGAGATCCGTGTACATCTTCCCCGTTCCAAGAAGTATTGAGTATCTGGTTTTATGAGCTTCTCTAAGTATCATTTCTCTCATATCTCCAAATTTTGGTACCCAAATTCTTTCAGCCCTATACCGGGTTTCGTCTTCCCGAATATTAAGATGCTTCTCCGATCCTTTGGGTATTTCATCCTTTAAATTTTCCTCTTTTAAAACTCCTTATTGCGCCTCCTTTATTTGAGTAGTAAGGTTAGTGTGAATCATTATATTTATAGCTTTTACTCGAATAGGTTCTCTGTCCTTTCTTCTCAAGGCGTCGGCTACCACATTTGCCTTCCCTGGGTGGTAACGAATCTCAAAGTCGTAATCATTCAACAATTCAATCCACCTACGCTGTCTCATATTCAGTTGTTTCTGATTAAATATGTGTTGAAGACTTTTGTGGTCGGTATATATAATACTTTTGACCCCATATAAGTAGTGCCTCCAAGTCTTTAATGCAAAAACAACCACGCCTAATTCCAAATCATGCGTCGTATAATTCTGTTCATGAATCTTCAATTGTCTAGACGCATATGCAATTACTTTCGTTCGTTGCATTAATACACAACCGAGACCTTGCTTTGAGGCATCACAATATATTACAAAATCATCATTCCCTTCAGGTAATGACAATATAGGTGTCGTAGTTAACTTTTTCTTTAACAATTGAAATGCTTTCTCTTGTTCATCTTTCCATTCAAATTTCTTCCCTTTATGCGTTAATGCAGTCAAGGGTTTTGCTATTCTGGAAAAGTCTTGGATGAACCTTCTGTAGTAACCAGCTAGTCCTAAAAACTGGCATATGTGTTTCGGAGTTTTCGGGGTTTCCCACTTTTCAACGGTTTCAATCTTTGCTGGATCCACCTGAATACCTTCTTTTTTCACTATGTGACCGAGGAATTGAACTTCTTCCAACCAAAATGCACACTTTGAAAACTTAGCATACAGTTTTTCTTTTCTCAGCAACTCTAGCACTTTTCTCAAATGTTCTTCGTGCTCTCGATCATTCTTCGAGTAAATAAGTATGTCATCAATGAAAACAATGACAAACTTGTCAAGATATGGCCCACACACTCGGTTCATGAGGTCCATGAACACAGCTGGTGCATTAGTAAATCCAAACGGCATAACCATAAACTCGTAATGACCGTAACGTGTCCTAAAAGCAGTCTTTGGAATATCATCCTCCTTCAACCGCATTTGATGATATCCAGAACGTAAATCGATCTTTGAATAAATAGACGAGCCTTGTAGTTGATCAAATAAGTCGTCGATTCTCGGTAGTGGGTGGCAGTTCTTGATGGTAAGTTTGTTCAACTCTCGGTAGTCGATACACAACCTGAATGTACCATCTTTCTTCTTGACAAACAAAAGAGGAGCTCCCCATGGTAATGTGCTTGGTTGAATGAAACCACGCTCTAAAAGTTCCTGTAACTGACTTTGTAATTCTTTCATTTCGCTGGGTGCGAGTCTGTATGGAGCACGAGCTATTGGTGCAGCTCCTGGTACAAGGTCTATTTGAAATTCAACGGATCGATGTGGGGGTAATCCCGGTAATTCTTTCGGAAATACATCGGGAAATTCTTTTGCGACGGGAACATCACTGATATTCTTTTCTTTAGGTTTAACTTCCTAGATGTGTGCTAGAATGACGTAACAACCTTTTCTTATTAGTTTTTGCGCCTTCAAACTACTAATAAGATTTAATTTCGCGTTGTTCTTTTCTCCGTACACCATTAAAGGTTTTCCTTTTTCACGCATAATGAGAATCGCATTTTTGTAACAAACGACCTCTGCTCTCACATTTTTCAACCAGTCCATGCCAATTATTATATCAAAACTCCCTAACTCGACTGGTATTAAATCAATTTTAAACGTTTCATCCCCCAGTTTAATTTCTCTCTCCCGACATATATTATCTACTGAAATTAATTTACCGTTTGCTAATTCGAGTAAAAATTTACTATCCAAAGGCGTGAATGGGCAACTTAATTTAGCACAAAATTCTCTACTCATATAGCTTCTATCCGTACCCGAATCAAATAAAACATAAGCAGATTTATCGTCAATAAGAAACGTACCCGTAACAAGCTCCGGGTCTTCCTGTGTTTCTGCCGCATTAATATTGAAAACTCTTCCACGACCCTGCCCATTAGTATTCCCCTGATTCGGTCAATTTCTAATAATGTGGCCCGGTTTTCCACATTTATAACAAACAGCGTTGGTATTACTTGCTCCGACACTATTCGTTTCAGCATTACTTGTTCCGACATTATTTGTTCCTTTAGTTCTGTTAAACTTTGGTCCGTAGACCTCACACTTTGTCGCGCTATGACCATTTCTTTTACACCTGTTGTAAAATGTCGTGCAAAACCCCTGATGATTTTCTTCACACCTATGACATGGCTGTTTTTGGTTTTTGTTGCCGTTGTTGTTATTGAGGTTGTTGTTGGGATTGTTATTGTTGTTGAAACGGTTGTTGTAGTTATTGTTGTTGTTGGGATGTTTGTTGTAGTTATTGTTAGGATTGCGGTTATTGTTGCGATTGTTGTTGCGGTTGTTGGGATAGTTGTTGCAATTGTGGTTGTAATTGTTGTTGTTGTTGTACTGGTGACTCTTGTCACCGTTTCCTCCCACTTCCTCTTGAGTTGTTTCGTGTTGGCTTCTTCGGCTGCCTGCTCTTTAATTCTTCCCTCAATTTGATTTATCAGTTTATGAGCCATTCGACTTGCCTTCTGTATAGAAGCGGGCACGTGTGAACTCACATCTTCTTGAATCGTTCCATGTAGCCCTTTTACAAACGCGTCGATCTTCTCTTCTTCATCTTCGAATGCTCTCGGACATAATAGGCACAACTCTGTGAATCGTCGTTCATATGTGGTAACGTTGAACCCTTGTGTTCGTAACTCTCTATGTTCTGCCTTGAGTTTATTGACTTCGTTTCTAGGATGGTACTGCTCGTTCATCTATTGCTTGAATGCCGACCACGGTAGTGCGTAAGTAACATTTTGTCCTACCTGTTCAAGATAGGTGTTCCACCACGTTAACGCAGTACCTGTGAAGGTATGCGTAGCATACTTAACTTTGTCCTCTTCAGTACACTTACTTATGGCAAACACCTATTCGACTTTCTCAATCCAATTGGTCCTTCGGTTCCATCAAATTCCAAAGATTTGCAGGCAGTGAATTCTTTGTAGGAGCATCCTACACGATTTCTTAGGCCGTTAGCTGCATTGCTAGATTCAGAGTTATTGTTGGTATGTAGCGCAACCTGTACTGCGGCTATGTTTGCAGCAAGAAAGGTACGAAATTCCTCTTCGCTCATATTCATGGTGTGTCGAGTAGTCGGTGCCATTTCCTTCAATATTAGCGTTTTATAAGTTTAAATTCGGGTACTACCTACCCATTAAGTTCATACTTAGTAGCTAATATACAATTCAACTACTACAATTCCAAATGAAAAATTGATTATAATAATATATCACATACAAATATTCTTCAAACTTACAACTTCGCTATATTACATATAACATGAAATATAGTACACTTTGATACAGGACAGTTTTGAAGATAAACCTAGTTAATACGCAAGTTGTTCAGCAAAGGAAATAAAGACATGTAATTCATAAGTCTAGAAACAAGTCATGCATTCTGGTTTTACTAAGACGACTTCCCATCCTTGGTCTTGTGAAAAATAACCGTTATGACCATTGGCTAGGCAGCATGTTGTAATGTCGTCAAAAGGACGAGGGTTTCATAATGTCCAACAGCCCCGTAATAATCTAAAAACCTTGTTTCTCACCCCAACTACTGAATCCGTTACTTGTGGGAAGGTTTTATTTAAAAGTTGCAATCCGATGTTCTTTTTCTCACTTTGGTAAGAAGCGAACATCACTAACCCGTAAGCATAACATGCTTCTTTATGTTGCATGTTAGAAGCTCTTTCTAATTCATGAAATCCTATGTTGGGATATGTTGAGTCAAAATAGGTTCTTAACCCGTAGCATACAATTGCATTTGGGTTCCCCGCATTTAACGCTTTAAAGAAAACACGGCGTAACTTACGGTCTCCCCAGTGTGATATACCCCACCTATCAAAGGAAAGCCTTTTATAAACTAAGGCATTTCTGGAAAGTCTTTCAAATGTTTGACAAGTTAATTTTGCCATAATTAATTGTGCTGATGAATTTTGACCGACTCTAGACAAGATTTCCTCAATCATATCCTCTGGTAGATCTTCTAAAATATTCGGTTGTTTACCCTTAACGTCCATTTTGTTTTTATACTGTAAAATAGACAAGGATTAGATTCGTAAAAGATAATTAACAAACAATACAAGCAATTTTTACATAAAACATAAAAGTACAAGCACACTACAATACATATAATACACAACATGATAACAACCCTCTAATCTGAATCACTGGTTTCTTCTTCTTCAGACTTGGTTCATTTTCCTAATTTTCTAGGAATATATGGTGTTCCTCTAATACGAGCCGTCGTTTTCCATAATGGTTTAGAAAAACCTGGTGTTTAGAGGTTCCCGGGATATTGTTATATTGTAGGAAATACGGATGTTGCCGATACATATAAAGTTCATCGGGGTTGGAATCGGGTTTCTCTATTTTTATACCTTTTCCCTTATTATTTTCTTTCGCTTTATTAAATTGGGTCGAGGTAATTTCTATAACATCATCGGAATCCTCATCGGGATCCGATTCATCAAAAAATTGGTAATCTTCCCAATATTTTGCTTCCTCAGCGGAAACACCATTGACCATTATTAACTTTGGTCCGTTGGTTGAGGATTTTCTTTTATTTAATCGATTTACTATAGGTATCAATATTTCTTCCTCCGGAACCTCTTCTTCTTCTGGTTCCTCCTCTTTCGATTCCTCCTCTTCTGGTTCCTCTTCTTCCGATTCCTCCTCTTCTGGTTCCTCTTCGGGAATTTGTGAATCTTCCCAAAATATATTTGACTCTTCATTATTATTAGGTGAATCAATGGGATTTGTACTAGAGGTAGACATCTATCACACAATATCAAACACCTTAAGAGATTAATATATCACATAATATTTACATGTTAATAATATATAGTTTCCAACAAAAAAAAAATGTTAAGCAATCCTTTTTGAAGAAAAACACGGTCGAAGTCCAGACTCACTAATGCATCCTAACAAACTCGGTAAGACACACTAATGCAATTTTCTGGTTCTCTACGACCAACACTCGGATACCAACTGAAATGTCCCGTTCATATTGATTATAAACGTTCCATATTAATTGATTTCGTCACGAGGTTTTGACCTCTATATGAGACGTTTTTCAAAGACTGCATTCATTTTTAAAACAACCATAACCTTTATTTAAAAAGCATTACGTAGATTATCAAGTAATGATAATCTAAAATATACCATTTACACACGACCATTACATAATGGTTTACAATATGAATATATTACATCAAAAATAAGTTTCTTGAATGCAGTTTTTACATAATATCATACAAGCATGGACTCCAAATCTTGTCCTTATTTTAGTATGCAACAGCGGAAATTCTTAATAATCACATGAGAATAAACATGCTTAAAACATCAACAAAAATGTTGGTGAGTTATAGGTTTAACATAGGTTTAACCTATATATTATAAAATCATAATAATAATAGACCACAAGATTTCATATTTCAATATACATCACATACATAGAGATAAAATTCATTCATATGGTGAACACCTGGTAACCGACATTAACAAGATGCATATAAGAATATCCCCTATCATTCCGGAAAATCCTTCAGGCATGATAAAAACGAATTCGAAGTACTAAAGCATCCGGTACTTTGGATGGGGTTCGTTAGGCCCAATAGATCTATCTTTAGGATTCGCATCAATTAGTAGATCGGTTTACTAATTCTTAGGTTACCAAGCAAAAGGGGCATATTCGGCTTCGATCATTCACCCATATAATGTAGTTTCAATTACTTGTGTCTATTTCGTAAAACATTTATAAAACTGCATGTATTCTCATCCCAAAATATTAGATTTTAAAAGTGGGACTATAACTCACTTTCACAGATTTTTACTTCGTCGGGAAGTAAGACTTGGCCACTGGTCGATTCACAAACCTATAACAAATATGTACATATATATCAAAGTATGTTCAAAATATATTTACAACACTTTTAATACATTTTGATGTCTTAAGTTTATTAAGTCAGCTGTCCTCGTTAGTAACCAACAATTAGTTGTCCATTGTTAGATGTACCGAAATAAATTGATACATATTATCTTGAATCAATCCACGACCCAGTGTATACACGTCTGAGGCTAGATCACAACTCAAAGTATATATATTTTTGGAATCAACCTCAACCCTGTATAGCTAACTCCAACATTACTGTATATAGAGTGTCTATGGTTGTTCCAAATAATATATATAGATGGGTCGATATGATATGTCAAAACATTTGCATACGTGTCTATGGTATCCGAAGATTACATAATATATTAGAATACATGTATAATACAATATAAGTTAGCTAGGATATGATTAATATAAATTTGTTACCAATTTTCACGTAGCTACAACAAGCAAAAATATCCAATCTTGTTTTACCCATAACTTCTTCGTTTTAAATCCGTTTTGAGTGTTTCAAGTTGCTATGGTTTCATATTGAACTTAAGTTTATTAATTTAAACAGAAAAAGTATAATTTTATAGTCAAAAATACAGGTTACAAGTCATTTTTGTAAAGGTAGTCATTTCAGTCGAAAGAACTACGTCTAGATGACTATTTTGGAAAACATACTTCCACTTTGAGTATAACCATGATTTTTGGATATAGTTTCATGTTCATAAGAAAAATCATTTCCCCAGAAGAACAACTTTTAAATCAAAGTTTATCATAGTTTTTAATTAACTAGCCCAAAACAGCCCGCGGTGTTTCTACGACGGCGTATATCCGGTTTTACGGTGTTTTTCGTGTTTTCCGGTTTTAAATCATTAAGTTAGCATATCATATAGATATAGAACATGTGTTTAGTTGATTTTAAAAGTCAAGTTAGAAGGATTAACTTTTGTTTGCGAACAAGTTTAGAATTAACTAAACTATGTTCTAGTGATTTCAAGTTTAAACCTTCGAATAAGGTAGTTTTATATATATGAATCGAATGATGTTATGAACATTATTACTATCTCAGGTTTTGTGGATAAACCTACTGAAAATTAGAAAAATAGATCTAGCTTCAAAGGATCCTTGGATGGCTTGAAAGTTCTTGAAACAGAATCATGACACGAAAACTAGTTCAAGTAAGATTTCCACTCAAAATAAGATTGTTATAGTTATAGAAATTGAATCAAAGTTTGAATATGAGTGTTACCTTGTATTAGAAAGATATCTTACTGTAAATAATAAAGATTTCTTGAGGTTGGATGATCACTTTACAAGATTGGAAGTAAGCTAGCAAACTTGGAAGTATTCTTGATTTTATGAAACTAGAACTTATAGAATTTATGAAGAACACTTAGAACTTGAAGATAGAACTTGAGAGAGATCAATTAGATGAAGAAAATTGAAGAATGAAAGTGTTTGTAGGTGTTTTTGGTCGTTGGTATATGGATTAGATGTAAAGGATGTGTAATTTTGTTTACTTGTAAATAAGTCATGAATGATTACTAATATTTTTGTAATTTTATGAGATATTTCATGCTAGTTGCCAAATGATGGTTGCCACATGTGTTAGGTGACTCCCATGGGCTGCTAAAAGTTGATCATTGGAGTGTATATACCAATAGTACATATATCTAAAATTTGTGTATTATACGAGTACGAATACGGGTGCATACGAGTAGAATAGTTGATGAAACTGAACGAGGATATAATTGTAAGTATTTTTGTTAAGTAGAGGTATTTTGATAAGTGTCTTGAAGTCTTTAAAAAGTGTATGAATACAAATTAAAACACTACATGTATATACATTTTAACTGAGTCGTTAAGTCATCGTTAGTCGTTACATGTAAATGTTGATTTGAAACCTTTAAGTTAACGATCTTGTTAAATGTTGTTAACCCAATGTTTATTATATCTAATGAGATGTTAAATTATTATATTATCATGATATTATGATATATTAATATATCTTAATATGATATATATACATTTAAATGTCGTTACAACGATAATCGTTACATATATGTCTCGTTTCGAAATCCTTAAGTTAGTAGTCTTGTTTTTACATATGTAGTTCATTGTTAATATACATAATGACATGTTTACTTATCATTTATCATGATCAAACATAGTGTAACAATATCTTAATATGATTCATATATAATTAGTAAGACGTTGTTATAACGATAATTATTATATATACCGTTTCGAGTTTCTTAATTCAATAAACTCAATTTTATGTATATAACTCATTGTTAAAATACCGAATGAGATATTTACTTATCATAATATCATGTTAATTATATATATAATCATATATATGTCATCATATAGTTTTTACATGTTTTAACGTTCGTGAATCACCGGTCAACTTGGGTGGTCAATTGTCTATATGAAACCTATTTCAATTAATCAAGTCTTAACAAGTTTGATTGCTTAACATGTTGGAAACACTTAATCATGTAAATATAAATTTCATTTAATATATATAAACATGGAAAAGTTCGGGTCACTACACCTATCATAACAAGCCATACTAATATGTTCTCATTCATCAATGACAATGATGAATTTGAGAAAATAATAGAAGCCATCCACCGTTCCATAATTGAATTCACACCTCGTTTAAAAGATCGAATTGAGGTTATAAATAGAGAAAATGATCGTTACCTGTAAAGAGAAGATGATGATATAGAGCTATTGAAAGAACGCAATCAAGATTTTATCAGAGCACTTTACGATCACATCTACAGAGAAGAGCGAGAACGAGAGCACAATTTAGTAGTTCGCACTATTTAAGAAACAAGGTTCTGCCGGAACCAGAAGATTATCTACACTAAGGTGTACAATGCCTTAGCCAGATCTGTGCTTCCTTTCTTATTTAGCCAAAGGATGTTACTTACTCATATTCGCGAAAACATGGACCGTTCCACAGAACACCCATCATACTATTCAGGTTCAAAGATGATCGAAAACCTTCATAGCCTATTCATTGTCCTAGCAAGGGATGATTTTGAAAGCACGCTAGAAAGGCTAGTGATTTACGTAACACTTGATCACCACGTTGATTTGATTATTAATGAATTAAGATAGATAGTATTGGAAAAAGGAAGACGAAACATCCTTTCTATCATTTGGATCCTACTCGAGTCAACTTAGCCACATTTGTGATTAATCAGCTTAGGCGTATCTTTAATGAATCCATATATCCCAGCTTCAGATTCAAATCTGGATGCCAAGAGATCTACTGCAAAGCAGCTACCCTACTGCTTGTGCTAGGAATCATATTCACTTCACACCAGCTCTGACTCTTATGCAGTCTGTGCAAAACAACAAACTCTTTCTGTGGAGATCCGAAATCTGAAGACTTCGAGATAATGAAGATACAATTCTTGACACACTTTGAAGACATCAGATTGAGTACCCAAGACGAGAAACAATCACTACCAGCACAACTTCTATGGTCGATGTGCATGGAACTATTTGTGGAGCTATTGATTCTATTCTCCTTAGACTTCAAGATCTGTCACGAGCAACGACAACCCATTTTCTCGCCTTTAGAAAACCATCAAGAGAAATACCAGATCTACTCAATGTACTAATCTGACATTTTTTAAGGATCTACCCCCAAGATATGTTCACCTTCTACTACCCGAAGACATCTATCAGAGGGACATGTTTACCCTACCATGGTAAACAAGACTATGGTCGAGCGAACAACCCTAAACAAAAGTGCTTCTTGGGAGGCAACCCGTGCAATAAAGAAGAATAAAAGATAATAAGTGATGACACATGAGCCCGAAGAATAAAGGATGAAATTTGAGAGTTTTCCAAAACCAACTGTCTCTCCTAGCTACCAAGTTTCTTCAACTGCATACTCGCCACCCCGTAAGGAAGTACTCATTTCTTTTTTCTCATTTTTAGCTCTTAATTAAAGCATTATATAAACCGCATCCTAGCTTATCACTAAGTGTAGGATTCAACCTAATAGATACTAGACAATATTTCCAGACATAAAACCCCTTTTACTGGAAATTCTAGTGTGGGATACCACAATAGGAACATTGAGGACAATGTTCATCTAAGTGTGGGATAGTCGGTGTAAACACCTTTTTATGTCATATCGTAATATGGCCGTTACATAGATTCTCTGTCCCTCAGCCAAATTTTAAAATTTTTAGCTAAAATAAAGCCTTTGCGAATAAGTACTTTCAAAAACCTAAAATGTTTGTAATAAAAAGTAAGGCTTATTTACAGCAAAAATCTTGTTCGAACGAATCGAATCTCTAAAAGACCATTGCATGACTTGGCATATTTGACATAATTTGATTATGGTGAGGCACCCAAAAAGGACCATGAAAAGCATTCATCTTTAACGCTTCACTATTTTCCGTTGAGTGTGCCAATCTCTGTGCTCAGAATCAAAACTTGCTCTAACTCTGCATTTTTTAGTAGCAAAATGTAACAAAGATAAAACTAGAAGAACTAGCCATTTGTTAATAAGAACCCTTCTTTCCCTACATCATCACCCATTCACCACCACCATCATCCATTCATTTCCCTCATGATCATCCACCCAAAATAAAATTCCAAAGTTCACCATACATGGATAAAACCTTGGAAAATGAAATCACCTCGTAAGAAGATTCTTGAAGATAGTACCTACAAGCATTGTGGCAGAAACTTGAAAGTCTACCAAAGCTGAAATTCCTAGAGATGTTTGAAAAAAAAATAATGAGCAAAGACTCTAGATGATACATCTCTTTAAAGTTCTAAGCAAAGGAGTAGAACTTATAAAGACAAAAATTGAGGACCGCTGGAGACCAAGAAACCACAAAAGGAATGCTTGTTCATTAAAAAGAAGAAAAATTCCCAAAAAAAGTTTATCGAAACCTTGCAAGTGCTTCACACAAAAAAAAATTAGCACTCCTATCTATCCCTTTCCTATATTCCGAATAAAGTCTTCAAAAGACTATTTCACTTTTGTTTACCCTAAAACAACTTCACCACTCCACAAAAAATTACCTTTTCATTATTACTAATGTCCTAGAAGCTATGGTTTTCACCACCGTTGCATTAGCAGTAAGAATTTGAGTCTTTATCAAGCCTATGACGAAGAGTACATCATGACTAGCTATGCGCGAATTAATTTCTTAGATTTATAGGGAACCCCATACACTTGGGTGATTTGAGTGACCCGTGAGAGGTAGCCTAAGTCATGTAACCTTCTCGTACGCTTGCAGAGATAGTTTCTAACCCTAACATAGATGACTCACCTTATTTACACTCTTATAATAAAAAGCAAACAACTTAAGCATATAGAACGGAAACTTCGGAAGACTCCTTGAAGTTAAAAATAGGAAGTTTTTTGTTTGAGGACAAGAAAAGTTTAAGTGTGGAATATTTGATATTGGCCAAAAAGTCACATTTTTACCCCGATATTAAGTCCCAAAACATTAAAGATTTAAACTTTCTCGCTAATTTAAGCATTTATTCGCTTTATTTTTTCAGATTAAGTGATTACAAAGTCAATGCAAGAAGAATCCAAGAAATCAAACAAAAAACGAAGAATCTAGAGCGAAAACGGTGAAGACCAAGTTACGACTTTGGAAATCAGATTTTACGATCCAGGAAACAAGCTGACCAGTATAGCTGAAGGCCTAGGCCCACACCATTAACCTACAGTCAGCCAGCCAGCCATATAGCCTGCCAAGGCTTGAGGATGATGAAAACAAGGAAAATGGAAGAGACAAGGTGATCAATGTTGCCACAAAAGAGCATATCGCAGCAAAAATAAGACCTGTGCACTCCCGGGAATACATGCAGGGTGCATTGTTAACCAGCAAGGTTCAAGAAGCTAAAAGCAACCTCATTGTGATTGGTGGACTTTTTTCAGAATTAAGACTCAAGATTTGGTGCCTTTGCATAGACACTGGCAGTAGCACCGACATCATGTATGAAAGATACTTCCAAAAGCTTCTACATAAGCTAAAACTTAACTTGGAGTCATCAAAGGAAAGATTCATTGGGCTCTCTGGTGACCTGTTGCATACCTTGGAAATCTTGGAGGTTAAACTACTGCTCGTAGATGATGACAATCGGGCGAAAGGGAGATTTGAGAAAGTGAAGTTTAGCATCGTGCACGCGGCGTTAAACTATGATACGCTATTGGGATGCCCATAATTGCAGAAGTTTAAGGTAGTGCTCTCATTCGCGCAGGGTTTGTTCAAGTTTCCCACAAAAGATGGAATCGCAAAAGTGATGTAAAAATCGCCAGAGGACGGTATCGCTTAGGTACTTTACTAATTGTTGACTCCCCAATTATAAGATGGTTACTTAATCTGGATAGATTCTTAAACGCATGAACATTTCAGTGCTCTTACCGAATTTAAATGAGCACAATCTTGTACAAACCGAAACATAAGACGCACATTTTAAATGCACATTAACGCATACCCACGTGCATTCGTTGATTTACAAAAAATATTGAACTAGTCTAAACAGATCCCAAGGAACAACACAATGGAAGATGGAGAAGAAAGCAGCTCGGTTGAAGGAACAAAGGATGATGAGAATTGCAATGCTCAGCTGTGAATTTACGCGCAACGAATACAAGAAGGCTTTTAGGGCGTTGGTGACTTAAGCTATATTTTTCATATATTGTCTCTAGAAGAAAACCATCTCACCACCCATGTAACTGCGTTACCAAAAAATTATTGTAATCAATCTCGGTCATGTGCTTATGTTTCTTTTATTTTCCAAGATATTGTCTGCAAAAATCTTTGTGCCATGTATAATGCAAAGTAGCTCTTTAACTTGGACTGGTGCATACGGTCACGAATACCCCATACACTCCTGCCTTTGAAGGGGTGTTTTCTCCAACCCCCATGTGGCAGAAGCTTGTTGGGCGACAAGCTAGATTTTATTACTGGAGGTGACGGACATTGGTTTGTCCTAGCCACGCCCGAGCAGAATACGAGATCTGCAAGTCATGACTATAAGCGAGAGGGTTGGTTGCCCTTGACCGCAGTCCTAAGTGTTAGCGCACTTAGAAAACTCTCGATGCGCAGCTATTAGGGTGCATGATTTAAGTTTATGTTGTGTGCACAACAACATATATGATGAATCACGCACTGACATGCCTTGAGTATGATATACAGTTAACAAATTTAACTTGTTTAAGCCACGCACATAACGTGCCTGAAACGATTAAGTCCATATGCGCACAATTGGTGTCACCACAATTTGTAAACATAAGTCTATACCAGGTATCATGCATGAATAATATTTAAAACATAAATACTAAAAGTAATAACGCGAACAGGGGGAAGCGATACGTAAGAGAACGAAACAGTTCATTTCATCAAATATTTACTACAAAAAGCGCGATGCGCGTACAATACATGAACATAAAAGACTACAAAATAGCATTCAGAAGCTGTTTGGTGGTAGCATACTCGTTTAGTGTTATAGCAGCAAGGTTAGGCACATCCACGTGCGCCAGTGCAAGCCCAATCTGAAGGCATTTTTTCGGCCACAGTAGGTGGCGAAATGGGAGGACGTTGAATATGCCTTCTCAAAAACCTCCAGAACCTGAACCTCTCTGCCGCCTTCTTGGCGACCACCGCTTTGTTATACGCATCGTTCATGGTCGGAGAATCGTAAGCACGCGTGATCAACCCGGGAATCCCGAGTTTTAAAGTGGTGAATTGATCCCAAGCATACTTCCGCATCTTATCCAACTCATCGAGCTGCGCAGAACAATGCTCAGCAACCTTGTTGAGATCGATGTTAGTGGTTTTCAGTTGATCCCTCTCCGCCTTAACCAACTCGAGCTTCTCGATGAGCGCCTTTTTCTCTGAAGACGCTTGAACAACCGCTACTTCTACACTTGTACATGCATCCTGGGCCGCCTTCACCTCATCATGAAGCACATTGAGGCGATCGTGCACCTCTTGCACACTCAATGCCTCATGTTTTTAGCTGGCAACCCCCTTTAGCAGCTCATATTTTTCTTGAATCCGGGAGGCATCACGGAAAACGTGGTAAGCGTTGTCTGCACGTCCATGTACAGATCTGCCTCTGGATTCTCCATTTTAAACAGCTCCATTGCTCTCACAGGAGTATAGTCTATCAAAAACTTCAACTGGGTAGCAGTAGCTCCGGATGGGACATCCAAAAAACTCTGCCAGCTTGTGAAATTGCAAAAGGACGTCTTGAGGAGGCCAATGTGCCCCCCACCACTCTTTGTGCAACATAGAAAAGATAAAGTCTAGCATTAGTAAGCCGCGCAGTAAATTAAAATAACAATGAGTTATAAGAAGAAGTATGCTTACTAGACGCCCTCTTCTTCTTATGGGACCTCTCCCTACTCTTATCTCATTGACTGCGCTTATTCTTCTTCTTCTTGTGGGAAGAAGCACCTTGGGTGACCGTGTCACCTTGACTGACAACAGGAGGAATGTGATCCCTAGTATCATGATCGTTGTTTTCCACATCTGTGTGTGGAACCCCCTCCTTCTCGTGAGGATCATCGCCCTCCGCGCCGACATAAGGGATGGCATCTCCCTCAAATTGAGGTTCCTTGACCTCCTTGCCCCCATGACGAGCAGTAATAATGTCCTCGTCCTGGAGCACAGCAAGGACCGACATTACTGCAAAACATACATAGTAAAGTTAGTATGCGCAGGTTAATAAATAATATATATTGCAAATCATAAAAATAACATATGATGGTCATCGTACCCTGCCGCTTGAACACAAACACTGGCGCGATGGCAGGATAAGCGCACACTTGACCAACACGAAAAACGTCAGTCGCATATGTGCGAACTGGGAGCCTCCTCCCCTTGCATATATTGAATACATGCTCCTCATCAGGTGTCATGGTGGGCTTGTCATTCAAGTCCCTATTAACACTAGATTGCCACACGCGCACATTGGCGTAAGAGTTGGGAATGAAAGTGTTGTCAACAAAGAAGAAGGAATTCTTCCACTTCTCACGCATACCTGCCCTTGTGCACTGAGCAAACCCCACGCACTCTCAAAATCCAAACCAGCCATTATCATGTGGCTGGTAGGAATAGATATTCCTGAATAGGTTCACTGTAGGAACAAAGTTTTGCGCCCTACACCACATCTCAAAGAGAGATAGTTTGCAGGCACTATACGGGTGGAGCTGCCCGGTCCCAATACAAATATGAAGAATAGATAAGAAGAAGGAGGTAGGTGGATATCAAAGATTGACATATTGCATCACCTTCGAGTATATGGCTACTTTTTTGGCAGGAGGGTCATGAGCACGTTGCTCGTTGCTAGGGGGAATAGGTTGTAAAGCACAAAGAGGAGGATAACTCCTCATGATCTCCTCTAGATCCTGGAGAGTGATCACAGAAGAGATCTCATCGACTTTCTTGCTTTTGGTAGTAGAAGTAGAAGAAGACATAATTATTCTGTAAGAAAAAGGAAGGTGGGAAAGAAAACCCTAACATGATGATTGTTCGAGAAGAAAGTGATGAAAGCTGAAGAAAGCGTCGAGTCGATTGCACAAGGAAGAGAAAAGGAGAAGTTGTGTAGGCGATGAAAAATTTCATAATATTAATGGAGTATTTATAGGTAAATCTTTGAAAACGTAGGGGGAAGGAAAACGCGTCGCCACCGTACACGTGTCGCAAATCCAAAGAAGGGAAAACTAACACGCAATAGTAACCGTGCAAGGGTGACGGTTGAGTTGATAGCCTCCCATGCGTAACAGACTGACAAGCCATAAAAACCACCCTAGCATTAAATGCAACCCTGTAACGCGCTGCATGTCATAATTAAAATTATGCTACACGCGCGTTCCCTTACATTAAATTTACTTCTCTGACGCGCTCAATGTGATAATTAGAGTTCTACATCATGCGCAATATATAACTGGGGGGACTTAATGATGCGCATAGCTGCCCATATATTTTGCACTATACCAAATCAGCACGCGTCGCCCCCTTTAATAGCGCAAGATCATATCCATATACTGGCTATTGCGCTATATGATCATGCTTTGATAATAAGCTCGCAAATGCCGATCACGCAATTTAAACATATCGCCATATCTAAGGCACAAATAAGGCTAAAAATGTACTAGGACGACACTAAAGAAGAAAGGACACCTGTAAGCAACAGGCAGCGATCCTGACATCGCAGAGCGGCCAGAAAAGGACAGCAGGGTATAAAGGAGACCTTACTAAGATAAGGGACTAAAACTCACAAGTATAAATAGAGGTAATATTGAACAAGGAGGACATATCTAGGGATTACATCTCATTTTTATTAACAACAATATTCTAAAGTATATCGCATTTCAGCTAACCCGCGCAACCGGTAAAACATTCTCAAACACTAAGCGATTTCAGGGAGCGCATATAACGTAAATCCTAACATCGCCCTTGGGCCATCAACTCCGGTTAAGCCTAATGATGGTGGGTTATGTTTAACCACTCTTTCTGAGATCATCATCTCGTATGAGGGTTATTCACGGTACTCTAGATCGGAGAATTAAACTCAAAAAACCCTTAAACCCCTCATTATTGTTGATCTCGCATGAACCGAACCCCTTGGACCATTTTATGCTTGATCAACTCTCTCACTATAATTAGTCATACTTTCAAGGCCTTCTTCTCCGAGCGAGAAATTTATTACCCGGTGGTGAATATGACGCCCCGTACAAAACCATCGTGTACGATTCGTCAACAACAGGATCTTTACACGGTCAAATACTACATGCTGTTTGAAAACCAGTTTTTGCATTCATAAAAAGATAGCATTTACAAAAGATAACGTGACACAAAGGTCGTTACAAAGTCATTATTTGAAAATAACATAAGTTACGAATGCAAGATAAAAGTTCCAAGATTGAGACATCTCTAAGTAATGCAGCGGAAATCTAACATAGCAGGTCCATAACAGCAAGTCTATAACACCAAGACAGCAAGTCTAACAGCTAAAGCAACATCGTCTAAGCACCTGAGAAATACACGCTTAAAAGTCAACACGAATGTTGGTGAGCTATAGTTTGTTTGTAATCAGTAATGTAATGTAGACCACGAGATTTCAGTGCTTTAACCAGCAGTTTAAATCAGTGTTTCAAATCAGTATGATAAAGTATATGCTTATCCGTGGGCACCCGGTAACTAGACTTAACGTATGTATATCACCCCCTAAAAGTGCACTTGGCGAGTGCGTATGTTCTCGAAGTATCAAACATCCGTTAAATGCTAGCACGACTAGCCTGAATGGGGATGTCAAACCCTATGGATCCATATCTAATATTCGCATTCACCGGTTCAAAAACTAATGATTAAACGTTACCGTGCTAAAGGGAAAGTTTATGCCGTTATATAACCCACACATATGTAAAGTTTAAGTACTCGTGTAAAGTAAGTAAAACATAAAAAGCGCATGTATTCTCAGTCCCAAAAATAGTATAAGTAAAAAAGGGAAGCTAACCCACAGTGAATAAGCAGTAAAAGTCGATATGAAACGTATGCAGGTAGTAAGTCGGTCCGAAAGGTCGTAAACCTAAGTCAAAGGTCACTAGGTCAGTATGTTGTCCCCAAAAGTTTAAAAGTGAATAAAATAAGTTTAAGTGTCATCATCGACATCATCATTATGATCATCATTCATCATCACTAAGGTAAGTTTAACAAGAATAGAGATCGAAACAAAAGGCTGATTCGGACAGTTATTACGACCTCTATACAAATTGAAAAGACGTGTAGTCAGTGGTTATGGCTCCGTATGTGAGTCCTGTAACCGCTGACCAATTTTCAGAACCTAAATCGTCTTCTTTTGACAGTGGTGACGGTTTTAGTGCGAGTAGGTCAGAAATTTTAGCACAACGTTACAAGGGCGTAGTGACTTTCGGAAGGCCATAAATCCTAAACCGCATATCGGATTAAGTCGAGGCCTAAAAGAAACTCATCTACTCGAAATGAACTATCTGAAAATTACTTTTCCAGAAGCCCAGGATTCTGATAAGACCCCGAAAAACAGCAAACAAGTGCTCCGGTGAGGTTCTTGGTGCTTGATGCTCATCACGGTTCTCATCCTTGATGCTTGTAAGCTTCAAGTGTACAACTCTTTGATGTTTTAGCATCACTTTGACCAAGGTTCAACCATCAACACACAACTATGAGTAAAATCTATCATTCTACAAGTTTTGAACATCAAGATTGCCTCTTTATTGCATAAATCCAATAAAGCTTCAACCTTTGTTCATTTTACACAAGTTCATGCATCTATATCATATGTGATGATGAAGACTTGATCTTTATCATCACAACAAACAAAAAAAGGTTCCAAGTAAGTGAGATCTACAATAATAACTTAGATCTCAAGTATTAAGTAAACCCTAAGCTAGAAAGCTTGGATCTTTACAAGATTAATGAGACCATAAGTTAGAAAGCTAAGATTTTTAACAAAATAATGAAAGTAATGAGACCATAAGCTAAAAAGCTAAGATATTTAACAAAATAATGAAAGTAATGAGACCGTAAGCTAAAAAGCTAAGATCTTTAACATAATGATGAAACCCTAAGCTAAAAAGCTTGGATCTTTAGTGTTCTTGAAGATCTTGAAGCATAAAGCTTGGATCTTTAAGATACATGAAGATTACAAACACAAGTTTGAATCTTTATAACAAAATAACAAGATTAAAGCTAAAAAGATTTAGATCTACAAAATAAGTAAAGATTCAAAGCTAGAAAGCTTGAATCTTCCATGATCTTGAATGATTCAAACCCAAGTTTGAATCTTTAAGATATAACAAGATCAAAAGCTAAAGGCTAGATCCATACATGATGATGATGATGTCATGGGTGATGAAGGGAGAAGAAGAAGAAAAATCAAATACTTACACTTTTTAGAGAGAGAAGAACTAAAGAGAGAATTAGAGAGTAAGTGTGTGTAAATTACAAATGAAAACAAGTGTGAAATGGGTGAGCTAAGGCTTGTATTTATAGTGGGAATAGGTGAGGCAAGGCCTCTTGGCCGCAGGTTTGGGAGGGGACAAGTGGGGGACAACTTTTTCTTTTTGGTTAATGGTTGTCTAAAGTTGGTGATTATGTTAGGATCCCATGCAACATTAAGGATAATGCTTAACAAAAATGCTAGTATGTTCCCTCTAATAAATGGGCATTTGTCTTTCATTAATATGGGTCACTAACTTATTTAAATTGGGCTAGTGAAATAGTCCACTAGCTAGTATAGGGTGGGCTAAAGTCCAACAAGGTAGAAAGACCAACAAGACTAACTAGTGTGCTCTAGTAAATTACTAAGCGTAATTAAGCATCCAAAAATCCAAGTAATTGTTATTACAAAATAACAATTAGTATTACGTAGTCATAATATTCCGATTATGACCAAAGTTAATCGTGTACCAAGTACATAGCTCGTTTCAAACGTCAAGTGACACCAACGGTCGTAAAAGCTTTCGGGGATCAAGTTAAGTGATTACACACTTAATAGCACGTTGTAAGATATTAATGAAAGTAATTAATCATTAAATAAGATACCAAAGCATAAACTAGCTCAGTACACACATATACGCAGATTCGTGAAAGCACAAAGCACAAAAGCAAGTCGAAAAAGCTGGGTCGTTACATTACCCACCTGTTAAAGAAAATTTCGTCTAGAAATTTTGAGGAGTGACCAACAATGGTACCATTTTTGAATAGGAAGGAGCGTATCAAAGTTCCGTGAGACTCGTGGGCTCTGAAGTGAGTTATTTACCTTGAAAGGTACTTGGGCATAAGAATAGGTATGTGCCATTAATTAAGTCTCTTGTCCTAAGAGATCAACAAACTAATTTAGTTTCTGGTTAACATGAGTATGTCATCTGAATATACACCCATAAAAGGAAAGATGATGTTTTTAGCCTTACAAGCATCTTCAGTAAGCTGGGTGCATGAAATGCATCATGAATGTTACCAAACTCATCTAAAACATTGAGCTCTTATGTCACAATACAAAGCTGACAGGTAGTATGGAAAACATGGTGATCCCAACCATGCGATTTGATGTCTAGATAGTGTTAGCCACGGATTTTACTAATCCCTTGATTTCGGATGGAGACCATAGGCATAAAGAACCTGATATTTAAGAAACGTTTCATTTGAATAAATGAATTGAAATTTTTAGTTGAAAGTGACTAATCAGGCTTACCTGCAATGCAAGCCATAACTGTTTATAGTGTCTTCAGGACGGTCTGAACGAACAATGAAGGATATCACCCAGTTTAACATTCTGCATGTGAACTTATCCTTGGATGGAATGGAAGCACAGTTTCATAACGTAACTTTATCCTTTCAGTTACATGTTGAAGTTAGGGTTAACATTAACTAGAACAACATATAGTTGCAATCAACGAAGGAAGAAATATGTAGAGTATCCACGTCACTGTTGTAAATGTTTTAAGCAGTCCCCTTCCAAGAGGATAACAAGGTTCATAGATTCTCAAACTATCTTATATTACATTTCCGAAATAAAATTGCACGAAAAATGTGATCTTTGAACGAGAGTGAACTCTTTGAGCGGTTCGTTCTGAATTTATCGTTATACTTAAGGGGATGCGCGGATGAGAAGATACGTGAACTCTTGGTCCTAAAGAATGGTTTTCTCCGAGTGAAAAGAATTTCAAAAATGATTCTTGTATCTCAACATACTGAGTCATAGAGGTGATGTTTACAAGAGTGTTGCGATTAGCCGTGAAATATTGAGAGTAGAAACCCGCCTAGTGCCTTTCCTACAATGGGGTGACCACTGAGTGTATCTCGGAAAACTGATTTATCGGCCCACGTTTTTGCCAAGTCTAACCTTAAGGGGAACATTTCATGAGCGTAAAGACTTCTTAACAAATTTTATAAAACTTCCATCCAAAGTGGCTCAAGAGTTTTTAACAAAGATCTTAATAGTAAGCTTCATCCCTAACGGAGGGCGAGAAGAAGTGTGATCCATACATGGTGTAGTCTAATACGAAAACCTTTAGTAAAATCAACCAAGGAAGTTTTGAAAAATCTTTAAATGTTTGATGAGTCAGCATAAATGGAACAAAGTTCTTAGTAAATTTAGAAGTATGTACAACGTGTACCATTTTGCACAAAACTTTTTGACTTAAGTTGAACAACTCAATAAAGGAGCGATTATTAAATAATTTGGAGGTATAACTTGGTATGTACTAACCAAAATAAGTAAGGGTAAATTCATACATATATGATTTTATAAATCGCATAAGTGACAGAAAAGTTTATAGTACTTTCATTTGTCCAAAAATCTCGTGAGGACCGCACAAATAAACATCGTGTAAAAATTTTGATAAACATAGTTTTTCGTATTTCAGAGGTTACGAGTTGAAAAAGATCGAGTTAAAATCTTTAAATCATTGGGTGACATGTTACTAGGTAATGAAAACTAATGAATTAAATGTAGTTTTAATAATTATCGGGACATAAGTCTTTGGGCCAAAAATGTTCACGTGCGAAGCTGTTTCTAAAAAGTGAGGTATGAAGGATAGAGCATGAGGATGAGAAGTTAATCGCTTCTTGATTTTTCAAAATTCCAAATAGGTTATGACTGATATTAAAGTCGGAATACTGATGGCGTTAATATCGCTAGCTGAGAATCTCTTGGAATAAGTCAGGACTTCGAGTTACGTAAGAAAGAGCATCGCTACGACAGGTGTGACAAATAAGATTCCTGGGGTAACGCAGTAATTTTGAATGGTTTAAGTGTTAGTGGATGCCCGAAGGCTCTGCATGACGTGGTAGTAAGTGCCTTCATCACATACACACACATGAATCTCTCAATTTCGACGGTTGTAGAGTCTTCATGCTGCCTTGGATACGAATAAACAACGAAAAATTTTATAGACAAGCAACGAAAATTTTATGGAAATCATTTAAGGTGACAATATAAGAAAAGAAATGAAGTTCTTAGAAAACTAGGGTTATGTACAACACGTACCATTCAAGGTAAAATATCTTTTGAATAAAAGATTTGATTTGTAAAAGCGAAAGTAAAATTTTATATGTATTTGTCAAAAATAACTAATCATTTACTTTATTTTATATAACATATACGATTTCAAAAATTTTCACGTATGCCAAATAAAATAAATTTATTTTTATAAAACTTTGAGAGGATCGCACAGTAAAATAGTGTGTGTAAAATTTTTGCCACAAAATTTTCATATTTTGGAGGTTACAAGTTGGAAAAAGATTGATGAGGATTTGAGTAAAACATTTTGAAAATTTTTGGGTGAAATTTGAGCAAAAATGTCACGATGTAATGAAAACTATTGAATTTAAATGTGGTTGATGACTATTAGTAGGCGTAAGTCCTTTGACCAAAAATGCTTAAGTGTAAAGTTGTTGCTTATAAGTGAGATACGAAAGGGGGAGTATGAGAATGGAAATTAACTACCCATTGATTTTGGAAATTTCAAACTGGTATGGCTAATATCGAAGTAAGAAGGGTGATGGTGTGATTATCATCAAATAAGAAATTTCTCAGAATAAGTAAGGATTTAGAGTCGCGTAAGAATGAGTATCAAATAAGATTCTTGGGTAATCTTTAATATAGAATCTGAATCGCTGAAGTGGCGGGATACAATTTCCTGTATGTATCGTTGTGCAAGTTTGTCTATTGTATCGGTTTCTTTTATGGCTAGAAAGTGCGCAGATTTGGTGAGATGGTCAAAAATAACCCAGATAGTGTCCTAACCGCCTACCGTTTTTGGTAGCTTCGTGATGAAATCTATTGTTATTCCTTCTCATTTCCATTGTGGGATTTTGGGTTGTTGAAGTAACCCAGATGGCTTTTAGCTCACCATTCTCGCAAGGTATACGAATAATCTTATCATAAATAACTTTCGCTTTCATCCTTAAAAGCCAGTCCGTTCCAACTATTTCATCAAAGCTTCCTAACTTGATGAGTATTAGGTTAGTCCTAAAGTCCATTCCAACTTTTACATCAAGCTTCCTAACTTGATGAGCATTAGGTTAGTCCTAAAGTCCATTCCAACTTTTACATCAAGCTTTCTAACTTGATGAGTATTAGGTTAATCTTAGGGTTCATTCCAACCAAATCTTATTATACTACAGTGAAAGATTCTATCAATCTTCTCAAATGACATCTGCTTGTGCGTAGGTAACTAATCCTTTCCAACTACTACTTTAAAACTTCCAAGTTTTGTTGACATGAGGTCATCTCCAAATGACTCACCTGTAATTTTAAGGTACTACCTTAAATTGTTCCTCTATCTCTGCCAGCTTACCATTAGCTTGTCCTATTGAATACTTAACTCTCCTGGGTGTTAATGGTTTATTAGTCATAATGCTAAGGTTCTTAGATATAAGGTTTCTATCACTCTAGTATTAAACAACTCCGAGACAATAAAACGTTGTGACGAAACGTACCCTAACTAAAATCGGGATCCATGCGAGTCTCCATAGCTGAGATAACGATTGCTCTACCGCAAGTAAGTCCAAAGTTTTTCCTATTTGAGAACTTTTTCCTTAAGTATCCAGGGTGTCTATATCTATAACAAATTTTTGGTTTATCAATTCTACAATCAAGGCCCTTCTTGTACAGTATCTGGGCTAAGTGGTTATTCTTTCCCTACCACTAACGGACGATAATGCGTAAACTTAAGTGGTTCATACCAAAGTTTCCTTTGAATCACTTCATATTCCTTATATAGTAGCATTGAGACTTCTGCATGATTTACTTCAATATAATCACGCTGTCCTGGCGTCATTATATTGTACTAAATCATATGTTCATTCCAATATCACTCTATATGGTCAATGTAACGTGATCACTCCAAGTTCTACTCAATTTCATCTTACGGTGCTTAATCTATGCTATCTCAAAACAAAATCTACGAAATTAATCTCACGGTTTCTCGGTGTGGGTGCGTAGGTTCCGTAGGTCATGCATCAATGCCTAAATGTCCCGCAATTTCTTCAAAATTTCGGGTTCAGGTAACGTCATTAGGTTCCTTTCTAGAAATTCAATATGGGTCTCGTGTCGAGTTGTACGTGTAACAAGTAGTAATATGATATGTTCTTGAGGTGACTCCCAAGTCTTTGGGTATGGTTGTGCATCAGTGGAAGGCACTGAAATGTCCCATTCATATTGATTATAAACGTTCCATATTAATTGATTTCGTTGCGAGGTTTTGACCTCTATATGAGACGTTTTTCAAAGACTGCATTCATTTTTAAAACAACCATAACCTTTATTTTATCAATAAAGGTTTCAAAAGCATTACGTAGATTAGCAAATAATCATAATCTAAAATATACTGTTTACACACGACCATTACATAATGGTTTATGTAAGATCCTGTTTTCTTTTGGTTTGGACGCCGTCCAAAAATTTGGGACGCCGTCCCATTATGAAGTCCTGGACGCCGTCCAAAAATATGGGGCGCCGTCCCATTATGAAGGCCTGGACGCCGTCCAGAAATCTGGACGCCGTCCAGATGATCTGTCGAGCCAGATTTGGGTTTTTAGATATTTTAGATGGGTAAATTGGTAATTTCACTTGGTGGATGAATTAAAGGCCCTAGATCAGTTTGGTTGAGCCTCATTACTCCATTCCTAACCACCAAACTTCATCCACTTAAATCCTATTGAGAGAGTGTGATTCAAGTGTGAGAAAGCTCAAATCGGAGAAGAAGAAGCTTGTTTCGGGTTTTAGCTCGAGCATTAAAGTTGTTCATCTCCTCGTTAGCTTCGTTTTGATTGTGGTGGTAAGCCCTAAACTTGATTACCTTAGTTTAATGTGTTTAAGGGTTAGGGTTTGGGTTAATATTGCACATAAAACCCATGTATGAGTGATTTGGGGGTTTTGGGTAAGTTTGGGTCATGAAGACCCAAATGGTGACTAACCTAGGGTTTTGAAAGGGTAAATGGTGTAAATGGGTCTTAAAGACCTAAGTAAATACTAATACCCTTATAGTTAATGTTAGTGGGTGTGATTTGGGTTGTGGGTGACCCAAATGGGTGTGTTGACCTAGAAATGGGTCAAATGGGTCTTTGATGACCTAGGTTGTCTTGCATGTATGAAAACGAGTTAACTTTGTGGTTAAAAGTGTGTTAATACCTTAATTGGCTAAAGTTAGGGTTTTTGGTGAAGTTAACCATTATTAGGGTTAAAGGTGCAAAATGGGTCGGGATTGCACTTAGGGTCAAAAGACTCTAGATTGTTGAGTGAGTTGCTTGACCGACTTGAGTTGTGAATTGATTTTGTGCTAAAATGTAATAGGTACGTTACATTGACGTTGCAAGTTCGGTTATCTTATACGAAGACTTTGAGGTGAGTGGAATAATTATATGCGTATGTATATAATGTATCTATTTGTTGTAGCGTGAAAGGTGTAGTGTCGAGGTGTTAAGACACCACGTTTCATGTGAAGAGTGTAGCATCGAGGTGTTAAGATGCCACTCGGGTGTAGCATCGAGGTGTTAAGATGCCACCTAGGAGTGTAGTGTCGAGGTGTTAAGACACCACTCCGTAAAATAATGAGTGATGCATCGAGGTGTTAAGATGCCACTCGGGGTGATGTGTCGAGGTGTTAAGGTGCCACCCTAGGGGTTAGTGGTGCGAGGTGTTAAGTGCCCTAACGGATGTTATGAACACCGATGGCGTTTTCGCGAGCGTCGTTCCCTTGTACTATTGGTTAACCATGGTTATTTGTGTTGTAAGCATGTTATATTATTCGAGTTATATTTATATGTGGTTGTTATGCTAGCTTGGGGGTATTGGCGAATTATAGCTTGTTATTGCGACGATAAGCTAATGTTGTTTGCTAGCATGTTTGCGGTTGTGTAAGTGTATGCAAGTAGGTATAATTATATATGTATTCGTATAATTATTGCATTCACTAAGCTTTGCTTACCCTCTCGTTGTTTACTTTTTTTATAGGCTCGGGCGTTGACAAGGTTAAGAGCGTTCAATTGGATTAGTGATCTCTCGCTTGTTTTGTTAGGGGATGCTTTTGGGTGTTAGCTTTTGGAGTTCGACCGAGATTGGGTAGTTTAACCCCAAACACCATGCTCTAGTGTCGTTTAGAACTTAAACTTATATTGGGTCGAAACTTTTATTTTTGAACGAAACTCGTAAAATGGGCGATGTGGGCCCGATGATGTTAAACTTGATTTGATGATGAAAATCTCTTAGTTTCACTTATATTGACTCGTGGTAAAAAGGTTTTCGTTTGAAAGTGTCGGAAAGCGGGTTTTCCGCTCGTGTGAGTTGGACCCGTGATCAGTAGCTGGAAGGCTATTGGGACGCCGTCCCAATTGCTTGGACGCCGTCCCAGTTGCTTGAGCTGGACGCCGTCCCTAAAAGTTGGATGCCGTCCCACCTTTCTGATCTGGACGCCGTCCAGGATTCTGGACGCCGTCCAGATGCACTGACATACAAAATTTTTTTTTTTTTTGGTACGCGTTTTGAGTTTATGAAGTCGGGTTGTTACAAGTGGTATCAGAGTATGGTCTAAGGGATTTAGGTGACTTGAGATAGGCGCCTAGACTTAGACTTTTTGTGTGCGCGTTTATGCGGGACTTGTAGGACTTTGGGTCGGATCGGGATGGTTAGTGCATAGGTTTATGTGAACTAATCATGCGCTAATTGTTGTGTTGTGTTTAGCAATCATCAAGCGAGATGGACGTTGTACTAGCGAGTTAACGCGACGTGCTCGCGTAGTAATGACTAGCTACCATCACTACGAGTGCAAATCGTGTCAAACAAGTAATGTACGACGATTGTTGAGCGAGATGGAGTAGTGTGGCGTATATGTATGTATATATGTAATCTGTCCTTCCGTTTTGTGGTTTAACCTAATTCGTTTTATAGAATGAAGACGAGAAACGGTCCCGATCATGATAACGGAAGTACAAGCGAGGACGCCGAGTTCTCAACCAAGGTTGAGGCCGTCTTTAAAAAGTTAAAAGCGGATTTTCTTACGGACGTCCGAAAGGTCTTTCAAGATTCGGTCGATGTCAGGTGACCGATTTGATAAATGAACGAATGAAGGCCACTATCGAAGAGGCCCTTGACGCTAGAAACATATATCCTCGTGGTGAAGGAGGTGAAGGAAGGCGAGACTTCCACTACAAGAATTTCAAGGATGCTCAATGATGTTGTAGGGGGTGTATACAAAATAGTATTATTTTTAGTGCGAAATACTATTAAATATGCTACAATTTTACACAAGTTATTTATTTATTGATCGAGTGGATATACTTAAACCTTGCTACAACACTTATAGGCAGTGTACCTAATCGTATTATAGTATAGTTTTTAGTAAGTCCGGTTCGTTCCACAGGGAGCTCGTGAAGTATAACACTATATTTTTTTACACACAATAATTGTAAAAATACAAATATATATATATATATATATATATATACTAGTAGTATTATTATTATAAAAGGGGGGTTTTTTACCGTTTAATGACCGGTTTGTCGATTTTAAAACTTTAGTCGCAGTTAAAACCAAATGTAAAATATTAAAAATAAATACAAGACTTAAATTAAAGCATAAAGTAAATAACGATAATGAAATTGCGAATAATAAAAGTGCGATAAAATAAACTTGCGATAATTAAAAAGTACGATAATTAAAAGTGCAATTAAATACAATAACAATAAAAATGCGAATATTAGAAGTGCAATTAAATATAAAATAAAGGAAATAAAAGAATTATGCTTATTTAAACTTCCGTAATCATGATGTTTGACGTGTTGATTTTAGTTTTATGCCCATGGGTTAATTGTCCTTTGTCCTGGATTATTTAATATGTCCGTCTGGTTTTTGTCCATAACAGTCCATCAGTCATAAATATAAAGTGCGAGTGTCCTCGTCAAATTATTCTTATACCCGAAGTTAAATATTCCAACTAATTGGGGACTTAAACTGTAACAAGATTTTAATACTTTGTTTAGTAATTACACCAGGATGTCGACTGAGTGTAACCCAAAGTTTTAATATTTTGTTATCAATTATACCAAGTGTCCTTGTACATAATTTCACCCCTGTTTTAATTATTCTAGTGGCTATTAATCCATTCCCGTGTCCGGTTAGATGAATGATTATTCGTGCATATAAATACCCCGCCCATCGTGTCCGATTGAGTGTATATGGTAATTTATAGGGACGCCCAATTGTAAATCTTTATATTAACATTAACAAACTATCATTTAGTTAAACAAATATAAAGCCCATTAATAGCCCATAGTCTAATTTCCACAAGTGTCGTTCTTTTGTCCAAACCCCAATTATGGTACAAAGCCCAATTACCCAATTTTAGTAATTAGCCCAACATCATGATTACTTCGTTTTAAATAAGCATAATAATAACTTAGCTACGAGACATTAATATAAAAAGGTTGAACATAACTTACAATGAAAAAATAGCGTAGCGTTACACGGACAGAATTTCGACTTACACACTCAAACGATCTCTATCATAAATCTTATTATTATCATAATTTAAAATTAAAATTAAGATTATTGTTATATCTTATTAAGTTAACATTATGATAGAGATATAGAATATAGATATTGATAATTGATATTGATAATAGATAGATGGATCGATATATAGATAGAAAATATCATCGAAAAAGGTATATAGGATAGAAAAAGGTGTCTTCCTTTCAACGGAATACGTCGCCTTTTATAGGCAAAATGTTAAATTGAATTTTCGCTTACGACCCCTGAACTATGCTCAATTAGCAACTTTTTATTATTTAATATTATTCTTATTATGAATTATTTAAATATTATATTTTATTCTTGTAGATAGTTGACTTGTAATTTTTACACCGTTGCGTCGAGCGTTGAGAGTTGACTCATGTCCCGGTTCCGGATTTTCGAACGCCCTTTCGTACAATTTTATATCGTGTACTTTGCGTTTTGTAACTTGTACTCTTGTCATTTTTAGACGTTCTTCATCAATAATTTGAACCTTTTTGATTGTATCTTGTACTTTTGAGCTTTTTGGACTTTTGTGTCTTCAATTCGTCGTTTTCGCCTTTTGTCTTCGCACTTATTTAATATAAACGAATATTACTTGAAAATGGAACAATTGCAACTAAAATCTTGTATTTCTTGGGGGATAATGCTATGAAATATATGTTCCTTTTTAGCCTTATCAATATTCCCACACTTAAGCGTTGCTTGTCCTCAAGCAATATAGTCTTGAAAAACACTTGAATCACTTCTTTATTCTTCACACTTTGTACATCAGTGACTTCAATACGGCGGTATGAACAATGATAGTAACGATGTGGTTAAAGGTGGGTGTGTCATCCACAGTTGCCTTGGGTTTAGGTCAACGACACTTGCAATCAAATAGCCGATTTACTTTCGGTTTCCAAAGCAAAGTGCACATTTGAAAGGCGGTTTACAGTCCCACATGACTATAAAAATTTAGATCCTTTAAGGCAATTGGATATTTATGAAAACATTTGATCTTTTGAAAATTCAAGCTAGATTTTACCCTAGACAAGTTTTCTGATTTGATCCATCATTGGTGTTGCAAAATATATTTGTGGATCAATATTTTGGCTAAAACTTTTAGGTTCGTGTAATCCACTGCTATCCCGGTATCGGAAAGCACACATCCAGTTTACTTGTTCCGTATATTACCTTTCGGTAAACTACCGTCCGGTTGTAAAGGAAAGCGATGAACAAGAAACTGTTAAGGCAATGTCTAATGACATGCATTTGTTCATGGTCTAATTACGTGTCGGATGCTAGTACTATCCTTGGTAGGAGTAATAGTAAAGATCATCCTATGATTTTTCGGTCTGGCACAAGGTCCTGTCTCTGACCATGCTATGCAACCACCGTTCTTACGGTTGACACCCGATTTTGTTCAGGTGACCTAATGAATTCCAGGTGAATTCCTAGGATTTTACGTTCAATGGTAATGAACGCATTGAAAATGGATTTTCAGAAAACAAATCGGTTTGTATTTTTTGATCAAAATATTTTCTCGTTCAAGCTCGAGTTTAGATATCATTGAATTCCATGAGTTTGAATTCTCAATCTTTAAGGTCAATCTCAAGGATTGAGTAATATCAGTCTTAAAAGCTGATTTTTAATCTTTAAGGAGATTATCCTTTCTGGGGATCTGATTCATTAGTCTTATCAAGCTAATTTGCACGGTGCCCCCCCATTGTACGAGATAAATCCTTCTCATGGTTAGGATAAATCTGACCACTTGGCGACCCTGTTTGATGCTGAGGTCCGTGGATTTCCAGCCGATTTTAGTGATGACTTTTCTAGATTTTTCGTCAACCTACAGCTGGTCTGGACGACAACTTCATGACCTAAATCAAGAAGCGCGTGTCTTTTTCGGAAGACTTTACTTCCTTTTAATGATGGAATTGATTCATCGTGTAGATCCATCTATTCTTTTAAATATATTACAGTAAATTGGGTAAAACTGATTAGTATTGTCCAAAGCAAAAGTACCTGCAATAATCTTGTACAAAAATATGTGATATATGTTTTAAAGAACTTGGTAAATTCTTCCCACACTTGGCTTTTATTTATGTTTTTCTTTGCCTTTTTCTCCTCTATTCCATTCTTAAATGAATTCTAACATTTTGGTTGTTTCTCAATTTATGTCATTTCCGAGGTAACGATAATTTCGGCTCAATGACCTAGTTTTAATCGTTCATAAATATATATAAACATGATTTTGAATTCATTTTGTTGAAAATTTTGAAAAATTTACTAGAAGTGGGTAGTCAGTATATAAGACTAGGGCTGTTCCTTGTTATCGGAGAGCACTAGATTCTAATACAACTACTGCTTTACTAGTATTTTTAATGGTAACCCAGTGTTTAAGATAAAAATTTTAAAATCCGAAAGAATTTAACCCCTTCCCACACTTAAGATCTTGCAATGCCCTCATTTGCAAGAAATCAGTAACAATTTAAATTATTGAGGGTGATTTGCGTAGAAAAATGATTAAATTTTACCAAAGTTTCCAAACATATTGGATTTTTTTTTTTTTAGAAATCTTTAACTTATAAAAAAAAATATTAATTAATTTTAAAAATTTGTTTCTCTTGTTATTTAGGACGAGGTCGTTTCGGATCGATGTCCTAGTCCGTCCTTCGACAAAATTTTAAAATTTGTCTTTTTGTAGCGATTGTTTTAAAAGCTAAGATTTTTAGGGTTTTTTTTTTTTTATGTTTTTGGCATACTTTAATTCAATAAGATTAAAAATAATGATAATAAAAGTTCTCGTCCCTCCCTCGGGTAAAGCAATTTCGGTTCAATGACCTAGTCTTCAACTTACGACGAATTTTAAAAATCATATTTTTAACTTAATGAGATAAAGTAAATTTTTGTTTTTAAATTCACACAATTTAAATATAAAATTCAAAATTAATATTAAAAATTCACACCAAACTTAAAATTTGAAATGCATAAAATTAAAAAATTCATATTTTAAAAATTAAAAATTCACACCAAACTTAATTTAAAAATTCATATTATAAATTCACACCAAACTTATATTAATTTTTCAAATATTTACAATTTTAAATATATTGTTTTTACAAAGTTTACAATATTAATTTAAGATTTATATATTAATTTTAAAAACATGGTAAAAATAAAATTAAAAATCTTTTTGGCTTTTTATCCCACTTTAATCAATCAAATATTATCAAAAATATGCGCCCCTCTTTTCGGTAAAGTAATTTCGGTTCCAAGACCTAATTTAACTCATGACGAATTTTTGAAATATTTTGGGTTGATTGATTAAAGATATTTATACCTTAAGAATAAACGTTAAATTTCGTAGTGATGTAATAAATTTTTAAATGATATCAATAATTTCGGTCGCCAAACCTAATTTTATTCAATACCAATTTAATACTTTTTAGCGAACAAATTAGCGTTTATTATCAAAAGGTTAAAAATAAAAAAATAAAATAAAAAATAAAAACTGTACAAACATACCTGTGAAATAGATTTCTTAATTATATGATCTATCCCATTCATAAGATAGTCGGTTTAATTGGTTTTCCATAGCTACATAGGCGTAACCTCGAGCATTCTGTGTCTTTTCTTCTAAACATATGAACGGTCCGTCTCTGCATAAAGTAACAAATTCGGTATTTGAATAGGTTTGATTATTTGAACATTTACCTCCATGTGACCATTTTCCGCATTTGTGACATCTTTCTAGGTGTCGTGCTCTTCTTTTTGCTGCGGATTTTGATTTTCCTTTACCAAATTGTAATTTATTATCTTCGCATCTGGATTCTTTTCTAACTCCGTCCATTCTTTCTCTGATTACTGATACTATTTCACTTGGTAGTATGTCATTATTTCTTTTAGTGATCAAAGCGTGTAGCATTAGACCATGGTTTAGTTCACATGCAGTCTTCATTTTGTAAAAACCTAAAAAAAAATAAAAATTCAGAATGGGGGGAGAAGACTAGTTCTTTAGGGTCTGCTAGGGAAAGACCATTCGGGTTCCATTTTCGAGAACTATATGAAAACAGACAATCTAACTCTAACAGAAATACATATTATCCTTTAAAGACTTGATTCTCCCTACACTTAGTTAGCCGTGGTGTCGAAATTGTGATTAACTTCGTTGTCGACTTCCATCGGACCATGTATGTAATGTTTAACTCTGTGACCATTAACTTTAAATTCAATCCCATTTGAATTTATTAATTCTATCGTTCCGTATGGGAAAACTCTTTTGATTATGAATGGTCCAGACCATCTTGATTTCAATTTTCCAGGAAATAGCTTGAATCGTGAATTGAAAAGAAGAACTCTGTCTCCTTCTTTAAATTCTTTTGAACTTCTGATTCTTTTATCATGCCATTTCTTCGTTCTTTCCTTATAGATTAACGAATTTTCGTATGCTTCATGTCTTAATTCTTCTAATTCGTTTAGTTGACTTAATCGTAGACGTCCAGCTTCATGTAAATCAAGATTACATGTTTTCAAAGCCCAAAATGCTTTGTGTTCAATTTCTACTGGAAGATGACATGATTTTCCATAAAAAAGTCTAAAAGGTGTGGTTCCAATTGGAGTTTTATAGGCTGTTCTAAAAGCCCAGAGTGCATCCTCCAATTTAATGGACCATTCCTTTGGATTTGATCCTACGGTTTTCTCTAGAATACGTTTTAAGGCTCGGTTGGTATTTTCAACTTGTCCACTTGTTTGTGGATGATATGCGGTGGAGATTTTATGAGTTACTCCATATCTTTTAAGAACTTTCTCAAGTTGATTATTACAGAAATGAGTACCCCGATCACTTATTAAAGCTTTCGGTGTTCAAAACCTTGCAAAAAGGCGTTTTAAAAAGTTGACTACAACTCGTGCATCGTTAGTTGGGAGAGCTTGTGCTTCCGCCCATTTAGATACATAATCAATGGCTACGAGTATATATAGATTATTATGAGATTTTGGAAATGGACCCATAAAGTCAATACCCCAAATGTCAAATACTTCACATACTTGGATGACATTTTGTGGCATTTCATCACGTTGACTTATTTTTCCGGCCCTTTGACAAGCATCACAGGATTTGCAAAGAAGGTGTGCGTCTTTGTAAATTGTAGGCCAATAGAATCCAGCATCATAAACTTTTCTTGCTGTTAGTTGAGGCCCATAATGCCCTCCTGTTGGTCCTGTGTGACAATGGTTTAATATTTTACTAGCTTCATCTCCAAATACACATCGGCGTATTATTCCATCGGGACAACTTTTAAACAGATGTGGATCTTCCCAAAAATAGTGTTTTATATCACTGAAAAATTTCTTTCGTCTTTGATACGATAATCCTTTTTCAAGGAATCCACATACTAAATAGTTTGCATAGTCTGCAAACCATGGGATTTCTTTATAATCTATCTTCAATAGATATTCATCAGGAAAGTTGTCTTGTATGGCTAATTCATTTAGAACTTCTAATTCGGGATTTTCAAGACGAGAAAGATGATCAGCGGCGAGATTTTCTTCTCCTCTTTTATCTCGGATTTCAATATCAAACTCTTGTAAGAGTAAGATCCAACGGATTAATCTTGGTTTAGCATCTTGTTTTGAAAATAGGTATCTAAGAGCAGAATGGTCGGTATAGACCACTGTTTTTGCTAGAACGAGATATGATCGAAATTTGTCAAAAGCAAAGAAAATAGCAAGGAGTTCTTTTTCAGTAGTTGTATAGTTCGTTTGTGCTCCTTGTAATGTCTTACTAGCATAATATATAGGTTGAAATCGTTTTTCAATCCTTTGTCCTAAAACGACTCCCATTGCAAAATCACTTGCATCGCACATTAGTTCAAATGGTAGATTCTAATTTGGTGTTATCATGATCGGCGCATTAGTGAGTTTCTCTTTAAGAATATTAAAAGATTTGATGCATTCATCCGAAAAGATGAATGGAGCATCCTTTTCTAGGAGTTTATTCATAGGAGTGGCAATTTTAGAAAAATCTTTTATGAAACGTCGGTAAAAACCGGCATGCCCTAGAAAACTCCTAACTCCTCTAACATTTGTGGGATGTGGAAGTTTAGCAATTACATCTACTTTAGCTCTATCCACTTCAATTCCTTTCTTTGAAATTTTATGACCAAGAACGATGCCTTCTTTAACCATGAAATGGCATTTCTCCCAATTAAGTACTAGATTTGATTGTTCGCATCTAATTAGCATTCGTTCCAGATTAACTAGACATGATTCAAATGTATCACCGAAGACTGAAAAGTCATCCATGAAAACTTCCATGCATTCTTCTATCATGTCGTGAAAAATCGCCATCATACACCTTTGAAAGGTTGCAGGGGCGTTACAAAGTCCAAATGGCATGCGTTTGTAAGCAAAAGTACCATAAAGGCACGTGAATGTGGTTTTCTCTTGGTCCTCGGGTGCTTTTGGAATTTGAAAATATCCGGAAAATCCATCTAGAAAACAATAGTAACTATTTCCGGCTAATCTTTCCAACATTTGATCTATGAAAGGTAAGGGAAAGTGATCTTTTCTGGTGGCGTCATTTAATTTTCTATAATCAATACACACACGCCATCCTGTTACAGTCCTAGTAGGAATAAGCTCATTTTTCTCATTTGTAATGACAGTCATGCCACCCTTCTTAGGTACGCATTGAACTGGGCTTACCCATGGACTATCAGAGATTGGATATATCAAACCTGCATCTAGCAGTTTAATAATCTCTTTCTTAACTACATCTTGCATATTAGGATTTAGTCTTCGTTGGCGTTGCACATACGTTTTATGACCTTCTTCCATAAGGATTTTATGTGTGCAATACGAAGGACTTATTCCTTTAATATCATGAATCTTCCATGCAATGGCTGGTTTATGAGCTTTCAACACATAAATGAGTTGTGATTTCTCATTTTCAGTAAGAGAAGACGATATTATTACAGGTAATTCAGATTCACCATGTAAATAAGCGTATTCCAAATGGTTTGGAAGTGGCTTTAACTCTAATTTCGGAGGTTCTTCTATCGATGATTTGTATCGATATCTGTCTTCTTCTTTTAGCATTTGGATTTCTTCTGTTGTTGGTTCATATCCATTAGCTATAAGTGTAGCTAACATTTCAGCTTCATCAATTGGTTCATCAATTGGTTCATTACCTTCTCCTAAAGAACATTCTCCTGTTCCTTGTAATTCTGGAAATTCTTCTAATAATTCTGCATGTGCATCTATAGTTTGAATATAATAACACGTATCATCTGCAGATTGTGGTTGTTGCATTGCTCTATCAACTGAAAAGGTAACACTCTCATCCTCTATACTTAGGGTCAGTTTCTTACCGAACACGTCTATCATTGCTTTAGCCGTGTTTAAGAATGGTCTTCCTAATATGAGAGGAACTTGAGAATCTTCTTCCATGTCCAGAACAACAAAATCTACTGGAAATACTAAATTACCAACTTTAACTAGCATGTTCTCCATTATCCCTCTAGGATATTTTATTGATCTATCGGCTAGTTGTATGCTTATTCTGGTTGGTTTCAATTCTCCAAGGTCTAGTTTAGCGTATAGTGAATACGGCATTAGATTTATACTAGCACATAAGTCTGCCAATGCTTCTATTGAACTAAGACTACCCAGAAAACATGGAATTGTGAAACTTCCTGGATCAGATAATTTTTCTGGTATCTTATTCAACAGCACTGCTGAACAATTAGCATTCATAGTAACAGCCGAGAGTTCTTCCATTTTCTTTCTATTTGAAATTAGATCTTTCAAGAATTTAGCATATCTAGGCATTCCTGAAATCACATCAATGAAAGGAAGATTTACATTTATCTGTTTAAACATATCCAAGAATTTGGATTGCTCGGCTTCAAGTTTTTCTTTCTTCATTTTACTCGGGTAAGGAAGTGGTGGTTGGTATGGTTTAACATAAGGTTTAGCCTTAACTGTGTTATCTTCATTAACCTTTTCAACTACCGGTTCTTTTTCCTTATCTTGATCAGGTTGTGGTTCTTGTGGAGTAGGAATAGTTTCATCAGAAGTTACAGGTATTTCAGGTGGTTTAAGTGTAATACCACTTCTTGTGGTAATGGCTTTAGCTGTTTTATTCCGGGGGTTAGCATTTGTATCACTCGGTAAACTTCCCGATTTTCTTTCACCTATCAACCTTGCTAGGTTGCTTACTTCTTGTTCCAAATTTTGAATCGAAGCTTGTTGATTCCTAAATGCTTGAGCATTTTGTTCATTGGTTTGTTTTTGAGATGTGAAAAACTGAGTTTGAGATTCAACTAGCTTTGTCATCATATCTTCTAAATTCGACTTTTTATCATCGGTTTGTTGTGGTGGTTTGTTTTGAAAATTAGGTCTTTGCTGATTGTAAGTATTATTAGATACTTGTTGATTGCTAGGACCTTGTTGGTTGTTGTATGGAATATTTCTGTTATAATTCTGGTTTTGATTGTAAATCGGTCTTGGCGGTTGATAATTATTCTGATAATTATTTCCAGGACTTTGGTTTATGTATGAAATATTCTCTCTTTGTTCCATTGTTAATTCAATACTGAGACAATCTTTTGTCAAATGTGGTCCTCCACACTGCTCACAACTAATTCGTATTGAGTGAATATCTTTAGTCATCTTTTCCATTCGTCTTTCCACAGCATCTATCTTTGCGGAAATGGAATCTAAGTCATGGCTAGAATCGGCTCTAGCTGCTTTAGATGATCTAACGATATCTTTTTCTTGGTGCCACTCATGTGAGTGGGAAGCAGTGTTATCAATAATTTTGTAAGCATCAGTTTCTGTTTTCTTCATAATAGAACCACCAGCTGCTATATCTATGTCTTTCCTTGTAGTGATGTCGCATCCTTGGTAGAATATTTGTACTATTTAACAGGTGTCTAAACCATGTTGCGGACATCCTCTTAACAACTTTTCATATCTTGTACACGCCTCATATAGAGTTTCATTTGGTTTCTGTGTGAACGTAACAATTTCTGCTTGAAGTCTTACGGCTTTAGATGCAGGAAAGAATTGTTTAAGAAATTTGTCAACTAAAACATCCCATGTATCGATCGCCCCTTCAGGTAACGATTCCAACCAATCTTTGGCTTCTCCCTTTAAAGTCCAGGGAAATAACATGAGATATATCTGTTCATCCTCCACTTCTCGGATTTTAAATAGTGTGCAGATCCTATTAAAGGTACGTAGATGTTCATTAGGATCTTCCTTCGGCGCACCACTAAATTGGCATTGATTAGTCACCATATGTAGAATTTGTCCTTTGATTTCATAATCTGGCGCATTAATGTCAGGATGAGTAATTGCGTGACCTTGGCCAGTGCGTTTAGCTCTCATTCGGTCTTCCATACTTAGAGGTTCCAGATTCTCCATAATTGAATTTGTTGAATCGGTATCACTAGATGATTCTGATTTAATGGTTCGTTCCTCAACAATCTCTGTTTGAATGATTGGTGGTTCCGGAGGAAAGTTTAATGGTTCAGGATCTACGAACCGTTCCTGAATATTCTCTGGATTCTCAATTGTGAGGTTGGGTTCAAAAAATGGATTATCGGAGATTTGAATTGGAGTACTTGGCCGACTGGATGACGATTCTAAAGAAAAATCAACGGCGACAATATTTGCTAGATGTCTTGATCGAGTTACAGGTGGTGAACGTACAAAAGGTGGTGAACGTCTTGCTCGGTGCATTCACTGAATATCCTATTAGTTTTTAAAAAGGAAAGAAAAATTATATAAGTTATCCAATCAATAGACTTTTCTGATTTTGCCCACGTTTCGAATAGCCAAAAGATGCAGCAGAGGGGCAGGATTCGTTTGGTCTCAATATAATTGAGGACTGTTTGGCTCCAATAACCCGGTCCACGTACAAATCCAACTATTACTACGAACCAGAAAATTTTGATGTCTATCAATTTAACCACTTAAAATAAATTTTCGTAATTTTAAGAAATTTAGAGAAGAAGTAGAAAAAATTCTAAGTCCTAAAAACTAGAATGGCGAGAAATAAGAGAGAAAAAGATTGCGCGTCGAAAAGTGTCGAAAAATGAAAAAGACGAAGAGTGGTTTGTAAACACGCGGTTAATCCAACCTTATAACTATCACTATCTTAAAATTAAAACTACAAATAGAGATCATTAATTGGAATTGTAATTGATACATAGGTAAACGGCGTCGAAAGATAAATAAAAATAAGAAAGTAGCACGAAAAATAGCGTCGCAAAATTTTAAGGCACCTAAATCTTAGTCTAAAGAAAAAGCACTTAAGGAATTTTACGGCAAAGCCTAAAAATTCTAGAAGTAAAAATAAATACTAAGGCAAAAACTATACTTAATACTAAAAGTTGTAACTAGATTCTAAAAATCTAAAGGTAATAAAACTTAAATTTTTTTTTTTTTTTTAAATTTTTTTTTTTTTTTTAGTACAATACTTACGACTAATAAAAAGAAAATATTACGGAGTAGGCAAAAATGGGTTGGCAGAATCTTTCTTTGAATGCTTTGAACTTGTAAATCACATGGGGTTGAATATTGGTTTTTGTGTGTGATTCATTGAATTTTGTGTAGGTAGTCACACGTCCCAGTGAACTAGCTAGCCTACTGATCCTATCACTCTTTTATTTTTATTTTTATTTTAAATTTTTTTTTTACGGTAGATTTTTGGGAGTAGTTGGTCATAGGGTGTCACCAAATTGTACGAATTTAAATGTAGACAATTTAAAGAATTAGAAATCAAAAATTGTCACCAAATTGCTTCTTACTTGCTTTCTACTTTATTTTGGCCGAGATAACCCACAATTGGAACAAGCCAATTGAAATCCCTTTTTGTGATTTTTTTTTTTTAATAGAAACAACCAATTATTGGTTTAAAATATTGTTTGATTGAATAACTACAAATAGTGGCGGAACTTGACTCCGACTCGAGAGGGGGCGAAACTAATTGAATGGGGTAAAAAAACTAATCTAATGGGGGGCAAACACTAAAAAAAACCTTATTTTTTCGTAAAAAAAATTTTTTTTTTTTTTAGTGTACATTTTTTTTTTAATTTTTTTTTAAAAAAACGAGATTTTTTTTTTCTTTTTTAAATTTTTTTTTTTTCGAATATATCTTAAAATAAGGTAACTAGTTGTCTAGATTCCTTTTTTTTATATAGCGTTTCGCTTCGGCGCTCCCCGGCAGCGGCGCCAAAAATACTTGATGTTGTAGGGGGTGTATACAAAATAGTATTATTTTTAGTGCGAAATACTATTAAATATGCTACAATTTTACACAAGTTATTTATTTATTGATCGAGTGGATATACTTAAACCTTGCTACAACACTTATAGGCAGTGTACCTAATCGTATTATAGTATAGTTTTTAGTAAGTCCGGTTCGTTCCACAGGGAGCTCGTGAAGTATAACACTATATTTTTTTACACACAATAATTGTAAAAATACATATATATATATATATATACTAGTAGTATTATTATTATAAAAGGGGGGTTTTTTACCGTTTAATGACCGGTTTGTCGATTTTAAAACTTTAGTCGCAGTTAAAACCAAATGTAAAATATTAAAAATAAATACAAGACTTAAATTAAAGCATAAAGTAAATAACGATAATGAAATTGCGAATAATAAAAGTGCGATAAAATAAACTTGCGATAATTAAAAAGTACGATAATTAAAAGTGCAATTAAATACAATAACAATAAAAATGCGAATATTAGAAGTGCAATTAAATATAAAATAAAGGAAATAAAAGAATTATGCTTATTTAAACTTCCGTAATCATGATGTTTGACGTGTTGATTTTAGTTTTATGCCCATGGGTTAATTGTCCTTTGTCCTGGATTATTTAATATGTCCGTCTGGTTTTTGTCCATAACAGTCCATCAGTCATAAATATAAAGTGCGAGTGTCCTCGTCAAATTATTCTTATACCCGAAGTTAAATATTCCAACTAATTGGGGACTTAAACTGTAACAAGATTTTAATACTTTGTTTAGTAATTACACCAGGATGTCGACTGAGTGTAACCCAAAGTTTTAATATTTTGTTATCAATTATACCAAGTGTCCTTGTACATAATTTCACCCCTGTTTTAATTATTCTAGTGGCTATTAATCCATTCCCGTGTCCGGTTAGATGAATGATTATTCGTACATATAAATACCCCGCCCATCGTGTCCGATTGAGTGTATATGGTAATTTATAGGGACGCCCAATTGTAAATCTTTATATTAACATTAACAAACTATCATTTAGTTAAACAAATATAAAGCCCATTAATAGCCCATAGTCTAATTTCCACAAGTGTCGTTCTTTTGTCCAAACCCCAATTATGGTACAAAGCCCAATTACCCAATTTTAGTAATTAGCCCAACATCATGATTACTTCGTTTTAAATAAGCATAATAATAACTTAGCTACGAGACATTAATATAAAAAGGTTGAACATAACTTACAATGAAAAAATAGCGTAGCGTTACACGGACAGAATTTCGACTTACACACTCAAACGATCTCTATCATAAATCTTATTATTATCATAATTTAAAATTAAAATTAAGATTATTGTTATATCTTATTAAGTTAACATTATGATAGAGATATAGAATATAGATATTGATAATTGATATTGATAATAGATAGATGGATCGATATATAGATAGAAAATATCATCGAAAAAGGTATATAGGATAGAAAAAGGTGTCTTCCTTTCAACGGAATACGTCGCCTTTTATAGGCAAAATGTTAAATTGAATTTTCGCTTACGACCCCTGAACTATGCTCAATTAACAACTTTTTATTATTTAATATTATTCTTATTATGAATTATTTAAATATTACATTTTATTCTTGTGCATAGTTGACTTGTAATTTTTACACCGTTGCGTCGAGCGTTGAGAGTTGACTCATGTCCCGGTTCCGGATTTTCGAACGCCCTTTCGTACAATTTTATATCGTGTACTTTGCGTTTTGTAACTTGTACTCTTGTCATTTTTAGACGTTCTTCATCAATAATTTGAACCTTTTTGATTGTATCTTGTACTTTTGAGCTTTTTGGACCTTTGTGTCTTCAATTCGTCGTTTTCGCCTTTTGTCTTCGCACTTATTTAATATAAACGAATATTACTTGAAAATGGAACAATTGCAACTAAAATCTTGTATTTCTTGGGGGATAATGCTATGAAATATATGTTCCTTTTTAGCCTTATCACTCAACCCCCGATGTTTAATGGGGTGCGGGATCCTTTAAAAAGTACATGTTGGATCTCCGATATTGAGGGAGCTTTCCGTACCGCGGAATGTCCTCCCGAAAAGAAGACGAGGTATGGTTCTAGCATGTTACGCGAAGAAGCTAAGTTGTGGTGGGACGATAAAATCAACTTGTTTGGTGAAGAACAATGTATGGGCTTGACATGGGAGGAGTTCAAGAAAGAATTTTTCAGAGAATACCGAACTTCATCCGATCTCGATAGAATCCGGGACGAGTTGCACCATTTGCAACAAGGTTTCATGGATTTGGTTACCCTCAAGTCTACGTTCTTGGCAAAGACTCGTTTTTGCCCGGAATATGTGGGTGATGATCATAAGCTCATGAAGGATTTCTACCGTACTTTGAATGATGAGTACAAGGGGAAGATTAGTCGGGGTATTGCTAAGACTTTTGATGAATTGTTTGAGTTGGCTCGGGGTTTTGAGCCAGAGGTTCCAAGAAAGAGTGATTTCAAGTTTTCCAAAAGAAAATTTGAAGGTTTTAGTTACTCTAACGCCTCAAGCAAGAAGAGCAAGAGCAAGAGGGGGGCCGAAAGTGTCAATAGTGCAAAGAAGGGCACTACCGGTGGGTTTTCTTATACGTGCTACAATTGTGGGCAACCGGGTCATATGGCTCGTGAGTGTCCGAAACCACGTTCCGGAAACAAAATCACTTGTTTTAATTGCGGCAAAGAGGGGCATAAGAAGCCGGAGTGTCCCGATTTGCGAAATGATAATGTGAAGCGGTTAGAGAAGGCGGCGGGTACGGCTAGGGGTCGCAACTATTTGATGACCAATGATGAAGCCAAACAATCGCACGAAGTTGTCTCAGGTACTTACATGGTTAATTCTAATCCGTCAAGGATTCTTTTCGATAGCGGTGCAAATTTGTCGTTTGTGTCTCCTAAATTTGTGCCTAAACTTAATAGACCATTAGCTAAGTTAAGTCGTCCGATAGAAGTCAAAATAGCGGACGGCAAGACGGTGCTAGTGGTTGATGTGTGTGAAAATTGTGATGTTGTTTTTGAAATGTCCCGTTCTTATTGATTAAAAACGTTCCATATTAATTGATTTCGTTGCGAGGTTTTGACCTCTATATGAGACGTTTTTCAAAGACTGCATTCATTTTAAAACAAACCATAACCTTTATTTCATCAATAATGGTTTAAAAAGCTTTACGTAGATTATCAAAAAATGATAATCTAAAATATCCTGTTTACACACGACCATTACATAATGGTTTACAATACAAATATGTTACAACAAAATAAGTTTCTTGAATGCAGTTTTTACACAATATCATACAAGCATGGACTCCAAATCTCGTCCTTATTTAAGTATGCGACAGCGGAAGCTCTTAATAATCACCTGAGAATAAACATGCTTAAAACGTCAACAAAAATGTTGGTGAGTTATAGGTTTAACCTATATATATCAAATCATAATAATAGACCACAAGATTTCATATTTCAATACACATCCCATACATAGAGATAAAAATCATTCATATGGTGAACACCTGGTAACCGACATTAACAAGATGCATATATAAGAATATCCCCATCATTCCGGGACACCCTTCGGATATGATATAAATTTCGAAGTACTAAAGCATCCGGTACTTTGGATGAGGTTTGTTAGGCCCAATAGATCTATCTTTAGGATTCGCGTCAATTAGGGTGTCTGTTCCCTAATTCTTAGATTACCAGACTTAATAAAAAGGGGCATATTCGATTTCGATAATTCAACCATAGAATGTAGTTTCACGTACTTGTGTCTATTTTGTAAATCATTTATAAAACCTGCATGTATTCTCATCCCAAAAATATTAGATTTTAAAAGTGGGACTATAACTCACTTTCACAGATTTTTACTTCGTCGGGAAGTAAGACTTGGCCACTGGTTGATTCACGAACCTATAACAATATATACATATATATATCAAAGTATGTTCAAAATATATTTACAACACTTTTAATATATTTTGATGTTTTAAGTTTATTAAGTCAGCTGTCCTCGTTAGTAACCTACAACTAGTTGTGCACAGTTAGATGTACAGAAATAAATTGATAAATATTATCTTGAATCAATCCACGACCCAGTGTATACGTATCTCAGTATTGATCACAACTCAAACTATATATATTTTGGAATCAACCTCAACCCTGTATAGCTAACTCCAACATTCACATATAGAGTGTCTATGGTTGTTCCGAAATATATATAGATGTGTCGACATGATAGGTCGAAACATTGTATACGTGTCTATGGTATCTTAAGATTACATAATATACAATACAAGTTGATTAAGTTATGGTTGGAATAGATTTGTTACCAATTTTCACGTAGCTAAAATGAGAAAAATTATCCAATCTTGTTTTACCCATAATTTCTTCATTTTAAATCCGTTTTGAGTGAATCAAATTGCTATGGTTTCATATTGAACTCTATTTTATGAATCTAAACAGAAAAGGTATAGGTTTATAGTCAAAAAAATAAGTTACAAGTCATTTTTGTAAAGGTAGTCATTTCAGTCGAAAGAACGACGTCTAGATGACCATTTTAGAAAACATACTTCCACTTTGAGTTTAACCATAATTTTTGGATATAGTTTCATGTTCATAATAAAAATCATTTTCTCAGAACAACAACTTTTAAATCAAAGTTTATCATAGTTTTTAATTAACTAGCCCAAAACAGCCCGCGGTGTTACTACGACGGCGTAAATCCGGTTTTACGGTGTTTTTCGTGTTTCCAGGTTTTAAATCATTAAGTTAGCATATCATATAGATATAGAACATGTGTTTATTTGATTTTAAAAGTCAAGTTAGAAGGATTAACTTTTGTTTGCGAACAAGTTTAGAATTAACTAAACTATGTTCTAGTGATTACAAGTTTAAACCTTCGAATAAGATAGCTTTATATATATGAATCGAATGATGTTATGAACATCATTACTACCTTAAGTTCCTTGGATAAACCTACTGGAAAAGAGAAAAATGGATCTAGCTTCAACGGATCCTTGGATGGCTCGAAGTTCTTGAAGCAGAATCATGACACGAAAACAAGTTCAAGTAAGATCATCACTTGAAATAAGATTGTTATAGTTATATAAATTGAACCAAAGTTTGAATATGATTATTACCTTGTATTATAATGATAACCTACTGTAAGAAACAAAGATTTCTTGAGGTCGGATGATCACCTTACAAGATTGGAAGTGAGCTAGCAAACTTGAAAGTATTCTTGATTTTATGTAACTAGAACTTGTAGAATATATGAAGAACACTTAGAACTTGAAGATAGAACTTGAGAGAGATCAATTAGATGAATAAAATTGAAGAATGAAAGTGTTTGTAGGTGTTTTTGGTCGTTGGTGTATGGATTAGATATAAAGGATATGTAATTTTGTTTTCATGTAAATAAGTCATGAATGATTACTCATATTTTTGTAATTTTATGAGATATTTCATGCTAGTTGCCAAATGATGGTTCCCACATGTGTTAGGTGACTCACATGGGCTGCTAAGAGCTGATCATTGGAGTGTATATACCAATAGTACATACATCTAAAAGTTGTGTATTGTACGAGTACGAATACGGGTGCATACGAGTAGAATTGTTGATGAAACTGAACGAGGATGTAATTGTAAGCATTTTTGTTAAGTAGAAGTATTTTGATAAGTGTCTTGAAGTCTTTCAAAAGTGTATGAATACATATTAAAACACTACATGTATATACATTTTAACTGAGTCGTTAAGTCATCGTTAGTCGTTATATGTAAATGTTGTTTTGAAACCTTTAGGTTAACGATCTTGTTGAATGTTGTTAATCCATTGTTTATTATAAAAAATGAGATGTTAAATTATTATATTATCATGATATTATGATATATAATATATCTTAGTATGATGTATATACAGTTAAATGTCGTTACAACGATAATCGTTACATATATGTCTCGTTTCGAAATCATTAAGTTAGTAGTCTTATTTTTACATATGTATTTCATTGTTAATACACTTAATAATATATTTACTTATCATTTAACATAATTAACCAAGTGTATCAATATCTTAATATGATTCATATGTACCTAGTAAGACGTTGTTATAACGATAATCGTTATATATATCGTTTTCGAGTTTCTTAAATTAATAGTCTCATTTTTATGTATACACTCATTGTTAAAATACCTAATGAGATACATACTTATAATAAAAACATGTTAACTATATACATAACCATATATATGTCATTGTATAGTTTTTACAAGTTTTAACGTTCGTGAATCACCGGTCAACTTGGGTGGTCAATTGTCTATATGAAACATATTTCAATTAATCAAGTCTTAACAAGTTTGATTGCTTAACATGTTGGAAACATTTAATCATGTAAATATCAATCTCAATTAATATATATAAACATGGAAAAGTTCGGGTCACTACAGTTTTTGGTGCCGAAACCTTTAAAATTGATCTTATTCCAATGACCTTGGGCGACTTTGATATTGTCGTTGGTATGGATTGGCTCGGTCGTTATAAAGCCGATATTGCATGCCATGATAAGTTTATTCGTGTGAAGACCCTAAGTGGGGAAGAGTTAGTTATTCATGGTGATAAGCGAAGGAGACCGGTGCCGATATGCACTTTGGCATGGGCACGTCGTTTTGTTGTTACCGGTGGCATGGCTTTCCTTGCTCATGTTGTTGATACTCGCAATGAGCCACCACCTATTCGTGAAATTCCAGTTGTTAGTGAATTGGAAGACATTTTTCCGGACGAATTACCGGGTTTTTCGGCGGAAAGACAAGTTGAGTTTCATATTGAGTTGGTTCCGGGAGCTACTCCCATTGCTAAAACTCCTTATCGTTTAGCACCAACGGAAATTCAAGAGTTGTTAAATCAAACCCAAGAGTTGCTCGAGAAGGGTTTTATTCGACCGAGTGCTTCACCGTGGGGCGCTCCGGTGTTATTTGTGAAGAAGAAAGATGGTAGTATGCGTATGTGCATTGATTACCGTGAGTTGAATAAAGTGACGATCAAGAATCGTTATCCATTACCTAGGATTGACGATTTATTTGATCAACTTCAAGGTGCAACGTATTTCTCTAAGATCGACCTACGGTCCGGCTATCACCAAATGCGGGTCCGTGAGGAAGACATAGAGAAAACGGCTTTTCGAACGCGTTACGGGCATTATGAGTTTGTAGTTATGCCCTTTGGTCTTACGAATGCACCGGCGGCATTCATGGATCTTATGAACCGAGTGTGCCAACCAATGTTGGACAAGTCGGTAATAGTGTTCATTGACGACATACTAGTCTACTCGAAAAGTATGAACGAACATGAACATCATTTGCGTGAAGTATTGAAGATGCTACGAAAGGAGAAGTTGTATGCAAAGTTCTCCAAATGTGAATTTTGGCTAAGGGAAGTTCAATTCCTTGGTCATATTGTGAACGAAAACGGTATTCAAGTAGATCCGGGGAAGATCGAAACGGTGAAGAGTTGGGGACGACCGACTACGCCTACGGATATCCGAAGTTTTTTCGGATTGGCCGGTTATTATCGTCGGTTTATCCAAGACTTTTCTAAGATTGCTTCTCCATTAATGAAATTGACAAGGAAGAATGCGAGATTTGTTTGGGAGAACGAGCAAGAAATTGCTTTTCAATTGTTAAAAGAGAAGTTGTGTCAAGCTCCGGTGTTAGTGTTACCGGAAGGTGTTGAAGACATGGTGGTTTATTGTGATGCTTCCTTAAATGGTCTCGGGTGTGTTCTAATGCAAAGAGGTAAAGTCATCGCTTATGCCTCTCGACAATTAAAGGAACATGAAACGAGGTATCCGACTCATGATCTTGAGTTGGCGGCAGTTGTGCATGCGTTGAAAATTTGGCGCCATTACTTGTATGGTGTCAAGTGTACGATTTATTCGGATCATAAGAGTTTGAAACATCTCTTTAATCAACGAGATTTGAATTATCGCCAACGTAGGTGGATGGATGTGGTGAAAGACTACGATTGTGAAATACTTTATCATCCGGGTAAGGCGAATGTGGTCGCGGATGCGTTGAGTCGAAAGAGTCAACATCCGGCGATAAAAGTGGGGTCGTTACGTTTGATTATTACCAACGATTTTCTTGAAAAGCTTGGTGAGATTCAAATAGAGGCTTATGTTCACAACAAGCATACGGAGCGAATCGTGGGCCAATCGGAGTTTATTACTATGGGTCCGCGTGGTTTGTTGTCTTTTCAAGGAAGGGTGTGGGTGCCTAAGATGGGTGATTACCGACGAGTGCTACTTGATGAAGCACATAAGTCAAAATACTCCATTCATCCGGGCGCGACGAAAATGTATCTTGACTTGAAGAAAGATTATTGGTGGCCGGGCATGAAGCGTGATGTTGTGAAGTATGTTGAGCAATGCGTCACGTGTTTGCAAGTAAAATCCGAACACCAAAAGCCGTATGGTAAATTGCAACCGTTAGAAATTCCAAAATAGAAATGGGAGCACATTACCATGGATTTCATTACAAAGTTACCTAAAACGGCGAGAACCCAATTCGATTCGATTTGGGTTATAGTTGACCGATTGACAAAAAGTGCTTTGTTTCTTCCCATTAGAGAAGCGATATCGTCGGAGACTTTGGCTAAGTTGTTTATCGAGGAAGTGGTCTCGCTACATGGGGTTCCTATATCTATTATTTCGGATCGAGATACCCGTTTTACATCTCGGTTTTGGGAAAAGTTTCATGAAGATATGGGCAAGCAATTGAAGTTGAGCACGGCGTATCATCCTCAAACGGACGGTCAAACCGAACGTACGAATCAAACTTTGGAAGATATGTTACGGGCGTGCATCATTGACTTTGGTGGTAGTTGGAATGAGCATTTGCCTTTGGTAGAATTCTTGTACAATAATAGTTATCATACTAGTATCGGGATGCCGCCATATGAGATGCTTTATGGGCGTAGGTGTCGAACTCCCGTTTGTTGGGGAGAAGTGGGTCAAAGAGAGATCGGGAGTACCGATTTGGTTTTAGAGACCAATAGCAAGATCGATTTGATTCGGGAACATTTGAAGAAGGCTCAAGATAGGCAAAAGTCGTATGCCGATAGACGTAGGCGATTGATTGAGTTCCAAGAAGGCGATATGGTGATGCTTAAGGTTTCGCCATGGAAGGGTATTATTCGATTTCAAAAATGGGGAAAGTTAGCTCCTCGGTTTATTGGGCCATTCAAAGTTTTAGCTCGTGTTGGCGAAGTTGCTTATCGTTTGGAATTACCCGAAGAACTTGCGGGGATCCATAATACATTTCATGTTTCCCACCTCTGTAAGTGTCTTGCGGATGATTCCTCATGGGTGCCTTTAGACGAGATCGAACTAAACAACAAGTTAGAATATGTCGAGGAACCGATTGCTATCCTTGACGAGAAGGTGAAAATGTTGAGGAATAAAGAGGTGAGAACTTTCAAGGTTCAATGGCGGCGAAGTAAAGGTTCCAAGTTTACTTGGGAGCCCGAAGAGTTTGTCTTGGTTTATCTTCCTGCTTGTCATGCGGCGTGGATTGCGAGGTCGCAATCCGGTTCAAGTGGGGGAGAGTTGTAAGATCCTGTTTTCTTTTGGTTTGGACGCCGTCCAAAAATCTGGGTCGCCGTCCCATTATGAAGTCCTGGACGCCGTCCAAAAATCTGGGACGCCGTCCCATTATGAAGGCCTGGACGCCGTCCAGAAATCTGGACGCCGTCCAGATGATCTGTCGAGCCAGATTTGGGTTTTTAGATATTTTAGATGGGTAAATTGGTAATTTCACTTGGTGGACGAATTAAAGGCCCTAGATCAGTTTGGTTGAGCCTCATTACTCCATTCCTAACCACCAAACTCCATCCACTTAAATCCTAGTGAGAGAGTGTGATTCAAGTGTGAGAAAGCTCAAATCGGAGAAGAAGAAGCTTGTTTCGGGTTTTAGCTCGAGCATTAAAGTTGTTCATCTCCTCGTTAGCTTCGTTTTGATTGTGGTGGTAAGCCCTAAACTTGATTACCTTAGTTTAATGTGTTTAAGGGTTAGGGTTTGGGTTAGTATTGCACATAAAACCCATGTATGAGTGATTTGGGGGTTTTGGGTAAGTTTGGGTCATGAAGACCCAAATGGTGACTAACCTAGGGTTTTGAAAGGGTAAATGGTGTAAATGGGTCTTAAAGACCTAAGTAAATACTAATACCCTTATAGTTAATGTTAGTGGGTGTGATTTGGGTTGTGGGTGACCCAAATGGGTGTGTTGACCTAGAAATGGGTCAAATGGATCTTTGATGACCTAGGTTGTCTTGCATGTATGAAAACGAGTTAACTTTGTGGTTAAAAGTGTGTTAATACCTTAATTGGCTAAAGTTAGGGTTTTTGGTGAAGTTAACCATTATTAGGGTTAAAGGTGCAAAATGGGTCGGGATTGCACTTAGGGTCAAAAGACTCTAGATTGTTGAGTGAGTTGCTTGACCGACTTGAGTTATGAATTGATTATGTGCTAAAATGTAATAGGTACGTTACATTGACGTTGCAAGTTCGGTTATCTTATACGAAGACTTTGAGGTGAGTGAAATAATTATATGCGTATGTATATAATGTATCTATTTGTTGTAGCGTGAAAGGTGTAGTGTCGAGGTGTTAAGACACCACATTTCACGTGAAGAGTGTAGCATCGAGGTGTTAAGATGCCACTCGGGTGTAGCATCGAGGTGTTAAGATGCCACCTAGGAGTGTAGTGTCGAGGTGTTAAGACACCACTCCGTAAAATAATGAGTGATGCATCGAGGTGTTAAGATGCCACTCGGGGTGATGTGTCGAGGTGTTAAGGTGCCACCCTAGGGGTTAGTGGTGCGAGGTGTTAAGTGCCCTAACGGATGTTATGAACACCGATGGCGTTTTCGCGAGCGCCGTTCCCTTGTACTATTGGTTAACCATGGTTATTTGTGTTGTAAGCATGTTATATTATTCGAGTTATATTTATATGCGGTTGTTATGCTAGCTTGGGGGTATTGGCGAATTATAGCTTGTTATTGCGACGATAAGCTAATGTTGTTTGCTAGCATGTTTGCGGTTGTGTAAGTGTATGCAAGTAGGTATAATTATATATGTATTCGTATAATTATTGCATTCACTAAGCTTTACTTACCCTCTCGTTGTTTACTTTTTTTATAGGCTCGGGCGTTGACAAGGGTAAGAGCGTTCAATTGGATTAGTGATCTCCCGCTTGTTTTGTTAGGGGATGCTTTTGGGTGTTAGCTTTTGGAGTTCGACCGAGATTGGGTAGTTTAACCCCAAACACCATGCTCTAGTGTCGTTTGGAACTTAAACTTATATTGGGTCGAAACTTTTATTTTTGAACGAAACTCGTAAAATGGGCGATGTGGGCCCGATGATGTAAAACTTGATTTGATGATGAAAATCTCTTAGTTTCACTTATATTGACTCGTGGTAAAAAGGTTTTCGTTTGAAAGTGTCGGGAAGCGGGTTTTCCGCTCGTGTGAGTTGGACCCGTGATCAGTAGCTGGAAGGCTATTGGGACGCCGTCCCAATTGCTTGGACGCCGTCCCAGTTGCTTGAGCTGGACGCCATCCCCAAAAGTTGGACGCCGTCCCATCTTTCTGATCTGGACGCCGTCCAGGATTCTGGACGCCGTCCAGATGCACTGACATACAAATTTTTTTTTTTTTTTGGTACGCGTTTTGAGTTTATGAAGTCGGGTTGTTACAGTTTACAATAGAAATATATTACATCGACATATGTTTCTTAAATGCAGTTTTTACACAATATCATACAAACATGGACTCCAAATCTTGTCCTTATTTTAGTATACAACAGCGGAAGCTCTTAGTATTCACCTGAGAATAAACATGCTTTAAACGTCAACAAAAATGTTGGTGAGTTATAGGTTTAACCTATATATATATATATATCAAATCGTAACAATAGACCACAAGATTTTATATTTCAATACACATCCCATACATAGAGATAAAAATCATTCATATGGTGAACACCTGGTAACCGACATTAACAAGATGCATATATAAGAATATCCCCATCATTCCGGGACACCCTTCGGATATGATATAAATTTCGAAGTACTAAAGCATCCGGCACTTTGGATGGGGTTTGTTAGGCCCAATAGATCTATCTTTAGGATTCGCGTCAATTAGGGTGTCTGTTCCTTAATTCTTAGATTACCAGACTTAATAAAAAGGGGCATATTCGATTTCGATAATTCAACCATAGAATGTAGTTTCATGTACTTGTGTCTATTTTGTAAATCATTTATAAAACCTGCATGTATTCTCATCCCAAAAATATTAGATTTTAAAAATGGGACTATAACTCACTTTCACAGATTTTTACTTCGTCGGGAAGTAAGACTTGGCCACTGGTCGATTAACGAACCTATAACAAATATGTACATATATATCAAAGTATATTCAAAATATATTTACAACACTTTTAATACATTTTGATGTTTTAAGATTATTAAGTCAGCTGTCCTCGTTAGTAACCTATAACTAGTTGTCCAACGTTAGATGTACAGAAAAAAATTGATATATATTATCTTGAATCAATCCACGACCCAGTGTATACACATCTCAGGCTAGATCACAACTCAAAGTATATATATTTTTGAAATCAACCTCAACCCTGTATAGCTAACTCCCACATTACTGCATATAGAGTGTCTATGGTTGTTCCAAATAATATATACACATGGGTCGATATGATATGTCAAAACATTTGCATACGTGTCTATAGTATCCCAAGATTACATAATATATTAGAATACATGTATAATACAATATAAGTTAGCTAGGATATGATTAATATAGATTTGTTACCAATTTTCACGTTGCTACAACAAGAAAAATTATCCAATCTTGTTTTACCCATAACTTCTTCATTTTAAATCCGTTTTGAGTGAATCAAATTGCTATGATTTCATATTGAACTCTATTTTATGAATCTAAACAGAAAAAGTATAGGTTTATAGTCGAAAATATAAGTTACAAGTTATTTTTGTAAAGGTAGTCATTTCAGTCAAAACAACGACGTCTAGATGACCATTTTAGAAAACATACTTCCACTTTGAGTTTAATCATGATTTTTGGATATAGTTTCATGTTCATAAGAAAAATCATTTTCCCAGAAAAACAACTTTTAAATCAAAGTTTATCATAGTTTTTAATTAACTAACCCAAAACAGCCTTGGGTGTTACTACGACGGCGTATGTCCGGTTTTACAGTGTTCTTCGTGTTTCCAGGTTTTAAATCATTAAGTTAGCATATCATATAGATATAGAACATGTGTTTAGTTGATTTTAAATGTCAAGTTAGAAGGATTAACTTTTGTTTGCGAACAAGTTTAGAATTAACTAAACTATGTTCTAGTGATTACAAGTTTAAACCTTCGAATAAGATAGCTTTATATGTATGAATCGAATGATGTTATGAACATCATTAGTACCTCAAGTTTTTTGGATAAAGCTACTGGAAATGAGAAAAATGGATCTAGCTTTAAAGGATCCTTGGATGGCTTGAAAGTTCTTGAAGCATAATCATGACACGAAAACAAGTTCAAGTAAGATTTCCACTCGAAATAAGATTGTTATAGTTATAGAAATTGAATCAAAGTTTGAATATGAGTATTACCTTGTATTAGAAAGATATCTTACTGTAAATAAGAAAGATTTCTTGAGGTTGGATGATCACTCTACAAGATTGGAAGTAAGCTAATAAACTTGGAAGTATTCTTGATTTTATGAAACTAGAACTTGTAGAATTTATGAAGAACACTTAGAACTTGATAATAGAACTTGAGAGAGACCAATTAAGTGAAGAAAATTGAAGAATGAAAGTGTTTGTAGGTTTTTTTAGTCGTTGGTGTATGGATTAGATATAAAGGATATGTAATTTTGTTTTCATGTAAATAAGTCATGAATGATTACTCATATTTTTGTAATTTTATGAGATATTTCATGCTAGTTGCCAAATGATGGTTCCCACACGTGTTAGGTGACTCAAATGGGCTACTAAGAGCTGATCATTGGAGTGTATATACCAATGGTACATACATCTAAAAGCTGTGTATTGTACGAGTACGAATACGGGTGCATACGAGTAGAATTGTTGATGAAACTGAACGAGGATGTAATTGTAAGCATTTTTGTTAAGTAGAAGTATTTTGATAAGTGTCTTGAAGTCTTTCAAAAGTGTATGAATACATATTAAAATACTACATGTATATACATTTTAACTGAGTCGTTAAGTCATTGTTAGTCGTTACATGTAAGTGTTGTTTTGAAACCTTTAGGTTAACGATCTTGTTAAATGTTGTTAACCCATTGTTTATTAAATCAAATGAGATGTTAAATTATTACATTTTAATGATATCATGATGTATTAATATATCTTAATATGATATATATACATTAAATGTCGTTACAACGATAATCGTTACATATATGTCTCGTTTCAAAATCATTAAGTTAGTAGTCTTGTTTTTACATATGTGGTTCATTGCTAATATACTTAATGATATGTTTACTTATCATAATATCATGTTAACTATATATATATCCATATATATGTCATCATATAGTTTTTACAAGTTTTAACGTTCGTGAATCGCCGGTCAACTTGGGTGGTCAATTGTCTATATGAAACCTATTTCAATTAATCAAGTCTTAACAAGTTTGATTGCTTAACATGTTGGAAACACTTAATCATGTAAATAATAATTTTATTTAATATATATATATAAACATGGAAAAGTTCGGGTCACTACAGGCACTCTGACCTTGTGAAAGGAGATGTTCTCCCGACTTTTCCAATGCCTAAGAGTGTTAGGGACCTAAGTACAGAAGTTTCGTTAGATTGTCGAGTAGTGGTGAAGAATGAAAGAGATAAGTGACGGTCATGAAAGCGTACGGGATACGAGTCAGCTTGCGGAAACTGAACAACCTTCTAATGTTCATACGTCATACGTGGCTAATTAGGGTGAGCTCAGGGTGCGGTTACTCCGGCAAGTCCTCGCATATTTCCTCCTCTGAGGATTAACTTTAATGGGCGTGTAATCCGAGGGGTACTCCTCCTAAATTGCGTGAAGTAATGTTTCGATCTCTGAAACGGTGGAACGGTAGTAACAGGTGGATTGCAATACTAATCCTTAGGGTTAGACGAGCGGGAAAGGGTTCAGAAAAACATCTGAACTAGGAAAGATAAATTTTCCAAGTCGGTACATTGAAAAGAAGAAAGGTAGTAAGCACGTAATCAGGCATAGTAACTACAGCAGCCTAGAGTGTCTACAATAGTACATAGCATGGCAGTAATAGCAGTATCAATAGAAGTATCATGCAAAAAGCAGTAGTAGCATGCAGTAGCGATAATAAGCAGCAGCATACAGTAAGTTCACATAGCAGTGAAAGTAGGCAGTAGCATGCAACAAGTTCATATAGCAGTAAAAGTAAGCAGTAGCATGCAGTAGTGGTAAGCAGTAACATGTAGTAATATAATATAGTAGCATGCAGCAGTTTTGCAGAAACAGGTAAACAAGCAAGTTGTAGATTAGTCCTATTAGTGAATGCTACTCGACTCGGTCAAGACGCACTAAAGCAACCTAATTCCCTACAACTAATGCTCTGATACCAAATGTGACGCCCCGTACAAAACTATCGTGTACGATTCGTCAACAACAGGATCTTTACACGGTCAAATACTACATGCTGTTTGAAAACCAGTTTTTGCATTCATAAAAAGATAGCATTTACAAAATATAACGTGACACAAAGGTCGTTACAAAGTCATTATTTGAAAATAACATAAGTTACGAATGCAAGATAAAAATTCCATGATTGAGACATCTCTAAGTAATGCAGCGGAAATCTAACACAGCAGGTCCATAACAGCAAGTCTATAACTCCAACACAACAAGTGTAACAGCGGAAGCAACATCGTCTACGAACCTGAGAAATACACGCTTAAAAGTCAACACGAATGTTGGTGAGCTGTAGTTTATTTGCAATCAGTAATGTAATGTAGACCACGAGATTTTAGTGCTTCAACTAGCAGTTTAAATCAGTGTTTCAAATCAGTATGATAAAGTATATGCTTATCCGTGGGCACCCGGTAACTAGACTTAACGTATGTATATCACCCCCTAAAAGTGCACTTGGCGAGTGCGTATGTTCTTGAAGTATCAAACACCCGTTAAATGCTAGCGCGACTAGCCCAAGTGGGGATGTCAAACCCTATGGATCCATATCTAATATTCACGTTCACCGGTTTAAAAACCAATGATTAAACGTTATCGTGCTAAGGGGAAAGTTTATGCCGTTATATAACCCACACATATGTCAAGTTTAAGTACCCGTGTAAAGTAAGTAAAACATAAAAAGCGCATGTATTCTCAGTCCCAAAAATAGTATAAGTAAAAAAGGGAAGCTATAACCCACAGTGAATAAGCAGTAAAAGTCGATATGAAACGTATGCAGGTAGTAAGTCGGTCCGAAAGGTCGTCAACCTAAGTCAAAGGTCACTAGGTCATTATGTTGTCCCCAAAAGTTTAAAAGTGAATAAATTAAGTTTAAATGACAACATCGACATCATCATTATCATCATCATTCATCATCACTAAGATAAGTTTAACAAGAATAGAGATCAAAACAAAGGCTGAATTCGGACAGCTGTTACGACCTCTATACAAATCAAAAAGATGCGTCGTCAGTGGATATGGCTCCGTATGTGATTCCTCTAACCGCTGACCAAGTTTCAGAATCTAACTCATCTTCGTTTGACCGTGGCGACGGTTTTAGTGCGAGTAGGTCAGAAATTTCAGCACAACGTTACAAGGGCGTAGTGACTTTCGGAAGGACATAAATCCTAAACTGTATATCGGATTAAGTCGAGGCCGAAACGAAAAGTCATCTACTCAAAATGAAATATCTGAAAATTAATTTTTCCAGAAGCCCAGGAGTCTAATCAGACACCGAAAAACAGCAAACAACTGCTCCGGTGAGGTTCTTGGTGCTTGATGCTCATCACGGTTCTCATCCTTGATGCTTGTAAGCTTCAAGTGTACAACTCGTTGATGTTTTAGCATCACTTTGACCAAGGTTCAACCATCAACACATAACTAAGAGTAAAATCTATCATTCTACAAGTTTTGAACATCAATATTTCCTCTTTATTGCATAAATCTAATAAAGCTTCAACCTTTGTCCATTTTTCACAAGTTCATGCATCTATATCATATGTGATGATGAAGACTTGATCTTTATAATCACAACAAACATAAAAAGGTTCCAAGTAAGTGAGATCTACAATAATAACTTAGATCTCAAGTATTAAGAAAACCCTAAGCTAGAAAGCTTGGATTTTTACAAGATTAATGAGACCATAAGCTAGAAAGCTAAGATCTTTAACAAAATAATGAAAGTAATGAGACCATAAGCTAAAAAGCTAATATCTTTAACAAAATAATAAAAGTAATGAGACCATAAGCTAAAAGCTAAGATCTTTAACATAATAATGAAACCATAAGCTAAAAAGCTTGGATCTTTAGTGTTCTTGAAGATCTTGAAGCATAAAGCTTGGATCTTCAAGATACATGAAGATTACAAACACAAGTTTGAATCTTTATAACAAAATAACAAGATTAAAGCTAAAAAAATTTAGATCTACAAAATAAGTGAAGATTCAAAGCTAGAAAGCTAAGCTTGAATCTTCCATGATCTTGAAGGATTCAAACCCAAGTTTGAATCTTTAAGATATAACAAGATCAAAAGCTAAAGGCTAGATCTATACATGATGATGATGTCGTGGGTAATGAAGGGAGAAGAAGAAGAAAAATCAAATACTTACACTTTTTAGAGAGAGAAGAACTAGAGAGAGAATTAGAGAGTAAGTGTGTGTAAATTACAAATGAAATCAAGTGTGAAATGGGTGAGCTAAGGCTTGTATTTATAGTGCGAATGGGTGAGGCAAGGCCCTCTTGGCCGTAGGTTTGGGAGGGGACAAGTGGGGGACAACTTTTGCTTTTTGGTTAATGGTTGTCTAAAGTTGGTGCTTATGTTAGTATCCCATGCAACATTAAGGATAATGCTTAACAAAAATGTTAGTATGTTCCCTCTAATAAATGGACATTTGTCTTTCATTAATATGGGTTACTAACTTATTTAAATTGGGCTAATTAAATAGTCCACTAGCTAGTGTAGGGTGGGCTAAAGTCCAACAAGGTAGAAAGTCCTACAAGACTAACTAGTGTGCTCTAGCAAATTACTAAGGGTAATTAAGCATCCAAAAACCCAAGTAATTGTTATTACAAAATAACCATTAGTATTACGTAGTCATAATATTCCGATTATGACCAAAGTTAATCGTGTACCAATTACATAGCTCGTTTCAAACGTCATGTGACACCAACGGTCGTAAAAGCTTTCGGGGATCAAGTTAAGTGATTACACATTTAATAGCACGTTGTAAGATATTAATGAAAGTAATTAATCATTAAATAAGATCCCAGAGCATAAACTAGCTCAGTACGCACCTATACGCAGTTTTGTGAAAGCACAAAGCACAAAAGCAAGTCAAAAAAGCCGGGTCATTACAGTGAACGTCAAAGATTTTATCAGGAGTGGGTCTGGAGTTTGAAGTTGTCACTTTTTCTATTTCGGAACTTAATTAATCATACTGGTACTTCTATCCTTTATCTTTATAAAATTTCTTTCATTTTTATGATTTATGATATTGTTACCATGATTAGTGTGTAGTTATCTTTAGTGTATGTTATGACGTAATCAGTTACACTGCTGAAATTATATTGTGGATTGTGTATGTGTTGAGATGCTTTCCGAGTATGTTTTCAACTCAATCGCTTTTCCAACTAATAGAACGTAGTTACCGGCGATATTATTGGGAATTCACTTTTCCAATGGTTGTAGTAAGTTAACCTGAGCCTTGGATTCCGGCAGAGATCCCTTTCGTAGTGGAACCTCTGATTAGACAAGGAGTACATTGTCGGTCTTGAACCATGCTGGTGTAGTCACTAAGCATATAAACTTAGTACGTGCACGTCGAAGAACTTCGGTTGTTGTAAGCTGCACCTCTGTTATGCAAGGCCATGGAAACAATTAAATGTTAACTAGTACACTACACCATAACGTGGTCTCAAGCATTGCACCCCGCTTGAGGGATTCTTGGTTAATTAAGGATTTATTTTTTTAAAACCATAAAGGATTGGATCGTTAGGATACCCGAACGTGTTCATGGAAGTTACCTAGTAACTTGGCCATGGTGTTCTTTATGGTTGAACTCTTCTTAGGGATTCTTAAGCTAAGTTCCTAATATAGTCTAAAAGTAAGCTAAAGCAATCTTAATCTAAGGTAATCTAAGATAATTTAAGGTAATCTAAAGTAATCTAAGGTAATCTAAGGTAATTATCCTATGTTTAATTATGTTTTTGGTTCTTGCTACTGATTACCTAGTATTTTGATAACAGAGCTTCTCACGAACTATTCAACAAACCAAGTGGCTAGGCTGACTACGGAGAGGCATGATCCTTTTGATTCCAATATAATTGGAGATTGTTTAGAAAATCCAACAACCAAGTACGTTTATAATTGTCTTTCTTAGACACCATTTAAAATTTGCAAATAGGTTTAATAGAAGCAGTATCGTATGATACCAGTTCCCCAAAAGCGGCAGCAAAAACATGTCTACCTTTTGATATGGCCAAAACGAACGGTTTTATTTATGTGGTGTCGTTAGGCCGCAAGGCGTTAGAATCAGCTATCGAGAGGTAAGAGAAATAGTTTTAAATTTAGATTTAGCGGGGCCTAAATCGTACTACTCCTTATTATGGTCAGTAAGGGAAGTATGACCTACGGTTGTATTTTTAAGATATCAGTAGAATCGAACCTATAACAAAAACTAAAGATAATACTAAGGTGAAGGAGTAATGGTATATTACCTAATTTTGGGTTTACTAGTTTATAAGATAAAATAAAGTAAATGCGATAAAATTTGTAATTCAGATAAGGTTAAAGAAAGTGCATACTATGGTTTTGTCAGTTACTTTGCCGAGACTATGGAATGCTGGCTCATGAATAGGTAGTGACATTGTATTCATTACACTGGTCCTAACGCCCCTGTCATAAGACATGTCACTAGTTCTTGCGCTAGGCTTGAAGATTTTGAATAGACAGTAACATCCCTTACCCCCGACGCCCGTGCAGTTTAACTACAGGCATACACGATCAAATGGCTCATCCAATTGAGCGACTCGGTTGGGTGACGTATTAACATTCCACAAAGGTCTAAACTTTCTTAAACACAGTGAAGTACAAAGTATGCCATATCCAAGAGACATGATTTGTTCGATGCTTTCGTTAATGATTGGGTTTAAAAAGATAGTTAGTCCCTTAAAAAGAGTTCAACCATAAAGAACACCATGGCAAAGTCAGTTTTGACTTCCATGAACACGTTCGGTTATACTAACGGTCCAATCCTTTATGTGTTTACACAAACAGTTCCTTAATTAACTAAGAATCCCTCAATCGGGGTGCAATGCTTGAGACCGCGTTATGGTAAAGTGTACTAATCAGCACTGACTGGTTTCCATGGCCTTACTTAGCAGAGGTACAGCTTACAACAACCGTTGTGCTTCAGAATGCACGTACGAAGTTTATATGCTTGGTTACTACACTAGCATGGTCTGGGAGCGACAATGTACTAGGGGCCTAGATAGATGTTTCACTACGAAAGAGTCAGCAGTCGGAATCCAAGGCTCGGTGGACTTACTACAATCGGTGTGCCTCAGTCAAACTTATGTTGTATTCGATAAACATCTCTTACCAAGGAGTGACACAGATAGTGTACTCTGAATCGGGGTTCGCTACTACCCAATAACAGAGCTAATAACTACGTTCTATTAATTGGAAAAGCGATTGAGTTTAAAGCATAATCGAAAAGCATCTTAACAACATACGCAAAGCAAATATTAATTCGGCATTATAACTGACTACATCATAGCATATCACACCCCCAATTAGGGTCTGGGTGAATGTGACATTAATATCAAATAAACCAACATATTATAATATACAAGAATAATACTAAATGATAAAAACAAACTTTATTGAGTACGCAGCGGAAAATGAATGTCATTACAATAATGGAAATTACAATAAAGTAATTGTTTCAAATGAAAGAATAATAAATGCGATATCTCTTGATCCTAAGTCCAAGTAACATCACATAAGCAGTAAGTAAATAAGCTTGATCAATCAGCACCTGAGACAAACATGCTAAAGTGTCAACCAAAAAGGTTGAGTAAAGTTCATATGTTTAACAAATAAGTTTGACCGTTGTTTTAGATCACAAGATTTAGTTTATAAATTTGATCTCGCAGGGATCAAAATGTTATGCCAATTCGTGATATTTAGACTAAACGTTCAAAGTTTGCCCCAATGACAAGTTGTGTCTATACTTGTCGGTTTAATTTCATTATTAAGTAATACAATGACTTGGTCAAATGTATCGGGGACGTTACTCCCGATAGGCCTACCCCCAATAATTAAGAATGCATTTAACGAGCAACTAAAAATATCACTGTAGGGACTTAGTCGGACATAGCCGGGTATAGCATAGTTTAACAGTTGGTACTTGTGTCTAAATCATAAAAAGTAAAAATAGCATGTCTCTCACCCCAAAAAGTTAAATAAGTTGCTAGCAATAAAGAGTGGGGCTATGAGTTCACCTTAGTAAGTAGGAGAAAGATCGTTATTCCTCGGAATAGGAAGTTTGGATGGATGAGCAGAAAGTCAACCTAATGACATTTAAGAGTAGTTAAGTGTTTTGCCCAAATTTAAGTTTAAGTATGCAAGTGTTTTAAGTATAATTCGTTTTACTAAGTTTCCATTCTTAGTATGTTTCACTTTTAGTAAGTTTCCACTTTTAGTAAGTTAGCGTTGAACACTAGTGAGTTGTCCTTAATAAGTCTACCACCTATTAAGTGTGAAGATAACTAAGTGTATGATTACTATAGTCAGTTTCGACATTGTGAACCATACTCAAACATCTATTCCACCGCCGAGTCACCAGGAATGACCAATTGTTACCGGTTGGCCCAGGATTTCTTGACCAAAATCTAAGTTTGGCATTCGTAATCCACAAGCGTCCCATAGTGGTACCAAGGATCACCCTAGGCCTTAAGTAGCGTTGACGTTCAAGTAATCACACGTTATCGTGATTGACTATTGTAATCGTGTATTATACTATAAGTAGTATATTATAAGTATTATTAATAGTATAAGTGTCAAGTAGTATTAGTAATGTTGTATAAGTAGTATTAGGGTTTTATTAATTAATTAGGTTTAACTAATTAAAGTAGTATTAAATGATTAGGGTTTATGTGATAAATGTTTATTAGTATTATTAGGTTTAGGGTTTAGTGAAGTAATGATTAGGTAATGATTAAGGTTTTATTTAATGTTTTAGGGTTTAGGTAATACTAGGGTTTTAATTAAATTAGGGTTAGATTAATTAGAGTTTAAGTATTAAATATATATATAGTATTTTTTTATATATATATGTAATCGTGTATATATATGTATATATATATATATATTTATTTATTTATTTATTTATTAGTAAATACATATATATGTAATGTATATCTATTTTCCAAATATAACTACCCTAACACCATCTTAGTGAATCCTTAGGGTTTTTAAGATCTAAACAAAACTTTTTTTATACACGTAGCCGTATGTATGTATATGTATATGCATATTTTTTTTACATAAATAATATAGATGTTAAGATCATGCATGAGTAATTATGATTATAAACATGAATCAAAAGTAAGATTTAAGAGTTTTGGATCTAGGGTTTTTACCTTGAAGAAGATTAATGAAGACTAACAAGAAAAAGTTGATGAACACTTGAAGATGAAGATCAAAACCCTTGATGATCGAAGAACATCTTGAAGATCTTTGAAGAACGCGAAGAACATGATGAACAACTTGAAGATTACTTGAAGATCTTGATGATGTTGATGATTTTCGATGGGGGTGGTGGTGGTTTTCGGTTCTTGGCCGAAAATAGGGAGTGGGAGAGAGATTTGAGAGAGAAATTTGTGAATGTGTTTTGTTACAAGATTAGCTCTAGCCTAAGTCTCTATTTATAGGAGGGTTTAGATAATTCTAGAATTAGGGTTTAATTAGGAATTACTTTAGGAACAAGTTAGGTTAATCAGGAGGTGATGAGGTTCCTTTGGGCCGAAAATTGGGAGGGCAAAAGGGTAATTTCCCCCTTTAAATTTCGGCTAGGGTTACATGGGATGGTTTGGAACTTTTTCACTTTAGTCCTTGTACTTTAGATTAGCTTAGATAGTTCCTTAATTATCCAAGTTTAATTATTTAAGTGTACAAGGTTTAAGGTTATTTATTTTGTTCACAAAAATTAATAAGCTCATTATTTTTATCTTTTATTAACTTGTCGTTTATTACACAAAGTTAATTATTATATTTTATAATTCTTAATGCTTAACAATTGTTAATTAAAGTTTAATCGTTAAGTTTAATTATATTGTTGGACATTTAATATAGAAAAATATAGAATGAAAAAATGAGGGTCGTTATATAGCATACACTAAAGATAACTATTTCAAGTTCATTTAATAATTCACCACAAATAACTTTAGTTATTACAAAAATAATTGTATGACTATGTCTTTCAAAAGACGAGAGCCACAAAACTACACTTGTAGCGTATTTATTTTGATTTATTATATAATCGTGATTTAAATCGTTTGTAACTAATCGGGACATGTAAAAAAACAATTAATGCTACACTCATAATATTATATTAGTTACATGATAACTAATAATGAATTGCATGGATAATATAGTTATGTATATTTAATACGAGAGTTACTAAAGCTCATTTAATCTTCAAAAAGAAACATTATTTCATCATAACATATTCACGTAATAAACATGAACATTTATTTCACGGTTATAACACCCCGTCAAAATCCATTAACGAAATGTTAACCCGGGTCCCAGTGATCGGCCTGACTTCTACGTAACAGCAATATTCTACAGCGGAAGCAACTAATACCTGAGATAAAACATGCAAAACGGATCAACATAAAGTTGAGTGAATATACAGGTTTGAGTAAATAGTTCTCGTATGTTTCATAAAACAGTTTCCATAAATCATTTGTCGAAAATCAGTTCTCAAAAATCAGTAAACATTTATCAGTATAAACCACTAAAGTTTAATATCAAAATTTTGCATACAGCAAATGCTAAGTATTAAACTGTTTGTAATCAGAGATGTCAAGTTTCAACTAAGTAAGACATCAAAAAGTTCTTTTTGTTTCATCTGTTTGTAGACATTACCGTGTCTAGTTTCAAGTTTGTAAACATCAAGTTTAAGTAACATTCATCGTAAGTTAGGCCACGAGATTTCTGAAATAAAAGCATCGTAAAAGTATACATTTATCATGAGCACTTGATTATAAAGCTTTAACCCTGTGGATAGCTAAAGTGCTACATGTCTTCCCTTTACCCTTTCTAAGCATACACCGATCAAGTGTACAAGTTATAACAGAATAAGCACCTCGTAGGTTGAGGCGAGGTTTGTCAAACCTAACGGTACCGTCCCTATAAGTAGAGCTTACTTAAAGTAATTAATATAATCAAGCTAAGAGATTTTTGATCTAAACTCATATGTATATTCATTTAGTTACTCGTGCCTAGAATGTAAAACAGTTGTAAAAAATAGTTTAAGAAAGAGTTTCAAAAGTAGCATGTATCTCATCTCAAAAATGTTAATGAAAAATGGATTGTAGACTCACCTTATCAAAAGCACTGAAATCTCTTAGTAAAACCGTACAGTAGTCGAACAAACATGACCGAACAACCCAACCTAGTCAAATAGGTCATCTTAAGTATACATATATGTGACGACCTCCAGATAGGGTCTGGAAGAAACGTCACTAATATCAAATAAATCAACATATTATAATACGAGAACAATTCTATATGATAAAAATAAACTTTATTAATAACGCAGCGGAAGAGATGAGATGTCGTTACAAGAATTGAAATTACAATGATGTAAATGTTTTAAATGCAAGAATAATAAATGCGATAGTTCTTGAGATCCTATGTCCAAGTAGCATCACATAAGTAGAAGATAAGTAAGCTTGAACAATCAGCACCTGAGACAAACATGCTAAAGTGTCAACCAAAAAGGTTGAGTGAAATCATAGGTTTAACAAAAGTAGTTATCGTTGTTTTTAGACCACAAGATTAGTTTTCATAAGTAGATAACATAGATATTTAGTTGTCAAGGAAGATCACAAAGATCTTAAAAGTTTATCTCGAAGGGACCAAAAAGTTATGCCAGTTTGTGATATTTAGACTAAACGTTCAAGTTTGCCCCAATGACAAGTTGTGTCTATATTTGTCGGTTTAATTCCATTATTAAGTAATACAATGACTTGGTCAAATATATCGGGGATGTTACTCCCGACAGGCCTACCCCCAATAATTAAGAATGCATTTAACGAGCAATTAAAAATATCACTGTAGGGACTTAGTCGGACATAGCCAGGTATAGCATAGTTTAACAGTTGGTACTTGTTTCTAAATTGTAAATCGTAAAAGTAGCATGTATCTCACCCCAAGAAGTTAAATAAGTTGTGCACAATATAAAGTAGGGCTATGAAAATCACAATAGTAGGTAGAGAGATGGCTATTCCTCATAATGGAAAGTTTGGATGAATGAGCAGAAAGTCAACCTATTTGACATTTAAGAATAGTTAAGTGTTTTGCCAAAATTAAGCGTAAGTATGAAAGTGTTTTAAGTATAGTTCATTTTACTAAGTTCCATTCCTAGTAAGTTTCTACTTTTAGAATGTTTCCATTTTTAGTAAGTTAGAGTCGAACACTAGTGAGTTGTCCTTAATAAGTCTACCACCTATTAAGTGTGAAAGTAACTAAGTGTATGATTACTATAGTCGGGTTTGACATTGTGCACCATACCCAAACATCTATTCCATTGCCGACTCACCAGAATGACCAATTGTTACCAGTTGGCCCAGGATTTCTTAACTAAAATCTAAGTTTGGCATTCGTAATCTACAAGCGTCCCATAGTGGTACCAAGGATCACCCTAGGCCTTAAGTAGCATTGATGTTCGAGTAATCACACGTTATCGTGAATGACTATCGTAATCGTATAATATAATATAAGTAGTAGTATATTATATGTGTTAGTAATAATATAAGTGTATAAGTGTTAAATAGTAGTATAAGTAGTATTAGGGTTTTATTAATTAATTAGGTTTAATTAATCAAAGTAGTATTTAATGATTAGAGTTTATGTGATAAATGTTTAATAGTATTATTAGGTTTAGGGTTTAGTGAAGTAATGATTAGGTAATGATTAGGGTTTTATTTAATGTTTTAGGGTTTAGGTAATATTAGGGTTTAAGTATTAAATATATATATATATATATATATATATATATATATATATATATATATATATATATATGAAAAAAAGATTTGAATTTTTTATAATTAAGGGAACCGATCTCAAAGCTTTCACAACAATTGTCTACTCCTTCTCGGAGTCGAGGCTTAATCTATAGATAGAAAGCCCTATACCGGACAAGGATGGGGACGCAAATCCCGCGAAACGTACCCCCCGTATTATGACTTTATTCCACGCTGATATATATATATATATATATATATATATATATATATATATATATATATATATATATATATATATATATATATATATATATATATATATATATATATATATATATATATATATGTATCGTGTATATGTATATATATATATATAGTTTTTATTTATTTTATTTTTTATATATACCGTATACATATGTTTATATATAGTAAAAATATATTTTTTTGTACATATATATATATATATATATATATATATATATATAAACCGAATATGTATATATATATATATATATATATATATATATATATATATATATATATATATATATAGCATGTATATTCTTGTTTCCTTTATTAAATACTAACAAATCTTTTAGCAAATCTCTAGGGTTTAAAGATTAAACAAAATCTCTTTTTTTTTTTAATTTCGGTTATATGTATACATGTGTATATATTTTTTTTAAGTATATGTATGTATATTAGCATGTGTTTATATATAGTATGTATATATCTTGTTACCATTTTTAAACACTAACACAATCTTGATGAATCATTAGGGTTTTTAAGATCTAACTCTTTTCTCTCTTTTTTTTATAACCGTATGCATGTATATGTATATGCATATTATATATTTTTTTATGTATATGTATATATGTTGTATAATTTATCAAGATCATGAGTATGAATGAACAAGATCAAGAACATGCATGAATTAAATTACGTATTGAAAAAAAGATTTAAAAGTTTAAGATCTTGGATCATACCTTATTAATGATGATGAAGATTAACAAGGAAACAAGAAGAAAACAAACTTGAAGATGAAGATCAAAACACTTGAAAACTCAAGAACACTTTGAAGATCATGAAGAACACGATGAACACGCTTGAAGATCACTTGAAGATTACTTGAAGATGGTGGTGGTGTGGTGGTGGTGTTCTTGGCCGCCACTTCAAGAGAGGGACAGGGAGATTTGAGAGGTGATTTGTGAATGAGAAAATGGGATGAGAAAACCTAAAGATGGCTCCTCTATTTATAGTTGCATTAGGATGATTCTAGATCTAGGGTTTAATGGGAATACTTAGAGCAAAAGTTTGAGATTAGGGTTAGGGTTTTGGTGGTGATTGTGGCCGTGATTTTGGGGACAAAAGAGTCTTTTTGCCTTTCCCAAAAATCGGCTAGGGTTTATGGTGAGGAGGTGGAACTTTTTCACTTTAGTCCTTGTATTTTTAGTTGTTTAAAATGGATCATTAAATGTTCTAGTTCAATTGTTTAAAGGCTACAAGTTTTAGAATATTACATTTTGTTCACGAAAGTTTATTAGCTCATTATTATTATTTTTTTCTTTTATCAACTTGTCGTTTATTACACAAAGTTAATTAATATGTTTTATAATTCTTAACAATTGTCGATTAAAGTTTAATTGTTAAGTATTGTTTAGAAAAATATAGAATGGAAAATTGAGGGTCGTTATAATATAGGTTACACTATGTCAACCCATAGTGTACGCATAGTCCTAGTGCTCAGACTGACTCAATATGCATGTAAAAGTAAACTTGGCCAAGCAAGTCAACCAAAGTCAACTTAAAAGTCAACTCGATCAAAGTGGTCAACTAAAGTCAAACATCTCAGTAGGTCATGCAATCATGGTCAACATGTCAAACCTAAGTCAAATAACATGTTACAGCTCATAGTTCAACAATTTTCACATTCGCAGTTTATCGCATGTCTTTAGAATACGCGCATCACAGAAAGAAACGAGTATAACTCTTAGCACATAATTCATGAAAACATGGCAAACTCCAGATCATAACTAGACTTAAAATTGATTCCAAAAAGTCTAACTCGGCCCTCATACGATGTTTACAAGTCGGGTTCAGAAAATGTCTAGTTACCGTTTACAAATCAGTTTTAGCATGCGCATTAGTTTTAGAACATTTCTCATTTAATATTGAAAATTGCTTTTAATGAACGGCCAATTGGAGATGACTCAAAATTCTCCAAAGTTTTAGTGATAAAATAATCAAAGACACTCATTTAACCAATCTGTACATATTAGCCTATCTTTATAGACCCTTCAGTTCCAGGGCTCGTTTGTCTAAAAGCTTGTACGCGCGTAGTCTGTTTCGAGTGCCGTTAACCGTACCGGGGCTCCGGAACGTTAACTAGTCATTGAAACGAAATCACTGGGTTTAATTTACTTAATAAAAATAAATAAAATAAGTTTTTCTTAAAGTCAATAATTATTAAAAATAATTATTTTCTCATTTTTCTAAGTTCCGTAAACTGAAAAGCTTGCTAGGCGATTAACTTAATCGTGTCATTTTCTAGCTATTTTGCTATCCGAAACAAGTTCATAAATTAATATAACATATCAATTCATGTAAACCACTAGGATCAAGTATGCATTTAAATCTATTAAACACATAAAGTCTAAGTAAACACCGTTAAATATTTAACGGACAAGTAACGATAGTAACGGAAAAGGTCGGGTTGTTACATTACCCACCTGTTATAAAAAATTTCGTCCCGAAATTTTAGTGCACGTCCGCCAAAGTCGTCTCCTCAGGAAGCAGTTGCGGATACCTTAGTCTCATTTGGTCTTCACGCTCCCACGTGAAATCTAGTCCTCTGTGGGCGTTCCATCGAACTTTAACTATCAGAATTCTGCTTTACTTTAACTGCTTGAAAACACGGTCCATAATCTCAACAGGTTCTTCAACAAAATGAAGCTTAGGGTCAACTTGTATTTCCTCCAAAGGAATTACTAAACTTTCGTCTGATAAGCATTTCTTCAAGTTAGAAACATGGAAAGTGTCATGAATTTCGCTGAGTTCTTGCGGTAGTTTCAGTCTGTATGCTACCGGTCCAATTCTCTCGGTAATCTCAAATGGTCCAATCTATCTTGGACTTAGCTTGCCTCTATTACCAAAACGCACTACACCTTTCCAGGGTGATACTTTGAGCATAACTTTATCTCCAACCTAAAATTCTAAATCTCGCCTTCTAACGTCGGCGTAACTTTTTTGATGACTTCGTGCCGTTTTCAATCTCTCTGGTATCTGCACAATCTTCTCAGTTGTTTCGTGTATGATCTCAGGACCAGTCAATTGACGATCTCCTAAATCAGTCCAACATACGGGTAATCTGCACTTTCTGCCATAAAGTGGTTCAAAAGGCGCTGCCTTTATGCTTGTGTGATAACTATTGTTATAGGAGAATTCTGCTTATTGTAGATGTCTATCCCATCCATTTCCAAAATCAATAACACATGCCCTCAACATGTCTTCTAGTGTTTGGATGGTTCTCTCGCCTTGGCCATCGGTTTGGGGGTGATACGTTGTACTCATGTCTAAACGAGTTCCCATTTCCTCTTGCAATGCTTGCCAGAATCTAGATATAAATCTGCTGTCTCTGTCAGAAATAATGAATATCGACACTCTATGTTGGGAAACTACTTCTTTGATGTAGATCTGTGCCAACTTCTCCATTTTATCCGTTTCCTTAATTGGTAGAAAATGAGCTGACTTTGTGAGACGATCAATGATAACCCAAATCGTATCATAACCTCCCACAGTCTTGGGAAACTTAGTAATGAAATCCATAGTAATACATTCCCATTTTCACTGTAGAATCTCTGGCTGTGTCAGCAGTCCTGACGGTTTCTGATGTTCTGCCTTTACTTTAGCACATGTCGAGCACTTACCAACATAGGTTGCAATATCAGCTTTCATATTAGGCCACCAGTACAGTGCCTTAAGATCTTGATACATCTTGTCGGATCCAGGGTGAATAGAATACCTTGTCTTGTGTGCCTCATCTAGCACTAGTTCCCTTAATCCGCCAAATCTCGGTACCAAATTCTATCTATGAAGTACCGGGTTCCATCTTCTCGAATGACAAACTTCTTATCCATTCCTCTAAGTGGTTCCGTAGTAACGTTCCCTTCTTTCAATGCCTCTAGTTGTGCATCGCGTATCTGAGAAGTAAGGTTCGTTCGGACAGTCATGTTCAATGCTCTAACTCGGAGAGGTTTAGCCTTTTCCTTCCTACTCAAGGCATCTGCAACCACATTAGCCTTGCCAGGATGATAGCAAATCTCGCAATCGTAGTCATTCAATAGCTCTACCGAATGTCTATGCCTCATATTGAGCTGTTTCCGGTCGAAAATATGCTGTAAGCTCTTGTGATCGGTGAAAACAGTAAACTTAGTACCATACAAGTAGTGTCTCCACATCTTCAGTGCAAAAACTACAGCACCAAGTTCTAAATCATGTGTTGTGTAATTCTGTTCATGTACTTTCAGTTGTCGTGATCCATAGGCGATCACTTTCTTCCGTTGCATCAACACGCAACCAAAACCCTGTCGTGAAACATCACAGTAAATCACGAAATCTTCATTCCTTTCGGGTAAGGATAAAATCAGAGCAGTAGTCAATTTCTATTTTAACAACTGAAATGCAGACTCATGTTGCTTAGTCCACTCATACTTTTTACCCTTGTGAGTCATTGTTGTCAACGATCAGGCAATAATAGAAAATTCCTCAATGAATCTCCTGTAATAACCGGCGAGACCTAAGAATTGTCGAACTTGCGTTGGCAACTTAGGAGTCACCCACTTCTTGACTGTTTCTATCTTCGCAGTTTCAACCTGAATACCATTGACACCTACGATATGACCCAAAAATTAAACTTCTTGTAACCAAAAGTCACACTTCGAAAATTTCGCATACATCTGCTCCTTTTTGAGCATCTCTAGTATTAAACGAAGATGTTGTTCATGTTCTTCCTAGTTCTTAGAATATACCAGAATATCGTCGATAAACACAATAGCAAACTTGTTCAGATATGTATTACACACCCGGTTCATGAGTTCCATGAACACTACCGGTGTGTTCATTAATCTAAACGGCATTACTGTGAACTCATGATGTCCATAGCGTGTTCTAAACGATGTCTTCGGTATATCTGTCTCCTTTACTCTCATCTGATGGTAACCTGACCTCGGATCAATCTTAGAGTAACATGCTGATCCTTGCAATCGATCAAATAAATCATCAATCCTGGGTAACGGATATCTATTCTTGATAGTTAGCTTATTCAATTCCTTGTAATCGATACAGAGTCTCATAGATCCATCCTTCTTCTTAACAAAAAGAACTGGAGCTCCCCATGGCGAAGAACTCGGTCGAATGAGTCCTTTATCTAAAAGCCCTCGTAACTGACTAGACAGCCCTTACAATACTGAAGGTGCAAGTCTATTTGGTTCACGTGCTACAGGCGCCACTCCCGGCATTAAGTCAGTCTGAAATTCTAAGTCTCTATGCGATGGTGTTGGAATTTAATGAGTTTCAAAACAACATGTTCATTTAGTTTACACAATCATAAAACCAATTTTAAGATAGTTAATACAAGCGAAAGCATTAATAGAACAAGTGTATTTGTAAAGCCATTTTGTTAAATTCCACATTAATATCAAGTCATGAATCATATGCTTACAAATATAACAAGATTAGAATAGTGTTTATACCTCCTCTAAGATAGTAGAGGGCTGAATTTTGGACAGCAGAAAAGTAGAAGGAGATGATGCAAAATGAGCTTCTAACTTGAAGCCTCGAGTGTGTAATACCCCAAGCAATTAACCCCAACACCTTTCTCTATGGTTAGGCTTTTATTTGACACTTGATATGAGCTTGAAAGATAAATATTGAACTCCCTTTTGAGCTAAAGAAGCCCAGGGCCAGCAGCTCAGCAGAAGGATTATGTGCAGTGTTTTTAAGCCTTTCTCATCTATTTTTCACTTGAGAGAAGTGGTCAAGCCTAGGTACAAGTATATAGCATGCACCTATGAAGTTGTGTATGTGTTGGAAGTTCCAAAATGAGCATGGGTTGTGTCCTTGGAGTCCCAAAAACTGCCCACTTTATTTATATTTTATAACAAGATTTTATTTTATAAAACTTGTAATAATTTTATAAAACTTGTAGAAAATACACATGTATTTGTTACTTGCAATAATTTTATAAACCATTTTATAAAATATAACACAACATAATTATTTAAACCTATAAATAATTAAATTCACATCATATATAAATTATCCAAATAATTTATCTCAAGTGATTATAATTTAGAAAACCGATTTTCTAAAGTTCAAGTGTCGCGTATTCATTTAACAATCCAACCGTTAAAATAAATACATATAAAGTGTTGGTAAGCTTGTTATTGGGTATGACCCGACTTGGATCATAACACATTAGCCACATTAATTTAATATGTCTCTCGGGCATACGAAATACCTTCAATCTCCCATTTGCACGAGAAACATAAGAAATTAATGCATGTGATGGATACCACCTAACGACCGTCCATCACCCCCAACATGATATGACTTTGTGCCATTCAATAACATCATCCCTTTCGAGTTCCCATCTCGAGTATGAATAGGTGAATCTTTCATTATTTCCTTTCGTCCTATCCAAGAGACACAGATTGATCACTCTCTTCTAGATTTAACTTTATCAGGCCTTAGACATCTGACTCTTAACGAATAAGAGGGACAAATTCCATCTTGACTACATACGTCCCAAATATGTACCTTGCATTGTACTTGAGCTCTTCCTTATGAACTACCATATTTCAGAATAGCGAAGGAAAGAATCAAGGTGCAATACTTGGTAAATATCTGAACCCAATATGTATCTCAGGTCAGAGGATACAATGATATTCGCCTTTACTCAAGATTAAATGTGATCAACCACAAAGGCTCCATTTAGCAAATCTTGAGGGCGGGTCTTCCAATATTTGCATCCCACAAATATCTATGAACCTTGGTAGCAACCTTGCCCCACATTCAGTCCGTAAATGTATACCAATCCAAGTTCATAATAGTCTAAACCTCACACTTGTTCCCACGAATGTGATCGACTACGGAATTTAGAATAATTACTTATTCATGGATAAAATATGCAAAATAGGAACATGACTCAAAATAAATTAATACCATAATTATATTAATGAGTTTGAACAATTTCGTTCCATTACAATACTTAAAACAGATCATGACCAATCACTAGAATATCGAAGCCCTAATGCACAAACATGTCCTGTATGTTTTGATCCATGTAAGAGCTTCGTGAGAGGATCCGCTATATTAAGATCTGTGTGAACTTTACGAATACATATCTTTCCCTTTTCAACTTCATCCCTTATGTAATTGAATCTCCGCTCAATGTGACGGGTCTTTTGGTGAGCATGAGGTTCTTTGATTTGAGCAATCGCACCCTCGTTGTCACAAAAGATCTCAAGAGGGTCCTGAATGGAAGGGACTACTCCTAAGTCATCGATGAATTTTTTCATCCATGCAGCTTCCTGAGCTGCCAATGAGGCGGCAATGTACTCTGACTCTATAGTGGATAATGCAATAACATCCTGCTTTGAACTCTTTCAAGAGACAGCACCTCCATTTAACGTGAAGACATAATCGGACTGTGATCGAGAATCATCTCGATCAGTTTGGAAACTCGCATCCACGTAACCTTTTACAGCGAGTTCCTCCTCACCAAACCCATATATTAGAAACATATCCTTAGTCCTCCTAAGATATTTCAATATACTTTTGACAGCAATCCAATGACTGTTTCCTGGGTTATTCTGGTATCTACTTGTCAGGCTAAGAGCGCATGACACATCTGGTCTAGTGCATATCATTGCATACATGATTGACCCAATAGCATACGCATATGGGACTTTCTTCATTCTCTCCTGTTCATCTTTCGTGGTGGGGCACTGAGATGAACTGAGAAGTGTTCCCTTTTGAATAGGTACCAAACCTTTCTTATAGTTCTCCATCTTGAACCTTTTCAAGATCTTTTCAATGTATGCACTTTGATTCAAACCTATCAGTTTCTTGGATCTATCCATGTAGATCCCAATCCCCAAAACGTATTGTGCTTGTCCAAGATCCTTAATGGAGAAGCATTTACTTAGCCAAGTTTTAACTCCTTGCATTGCCGGAATATCATTTCCAAATAACAATATATCATCCACATATAGTACAAGGAACATGATAGTGCTCCCACTAGCTTTCTTGTATATACAAGCTTCATCACCATTTTCAATGAAGCCAAATTTCTTGGCCTCCTCATCAAAACGATGATTCCACATTCTAGATGCTTGTTTCAATCCGTAGATTGACTTCTTTAACTTGCATACCTTTTTAGGATATTTCGGATCAACAAAACCTTCAGGCTGAACCATATAGACATCTTCCACAAGATATCCATTTAGGAAAGCTGTCTTGACATCCATTTGCCATATTTCATAATCATAATGAGCAGCAATGGCAAATAATATCCTAATAGACTTTAGCATTGCCACAGGCGAAAAAGTTTCATCATAGTCAACCCCTTGAGTTTGAGTGAAACCTTTTGCTATAAGTCTAGCTTTATATGTATCCAAGTTTCCATGTATGTCGGTTTTCATTTTGAAAAGCCATTTACAATCAACTAGCCTTGAGCCAGTAGGTTGTACAACCAGTTCCCAAACTTGGTTGTCATACATGGATTGCATCTCAGCGTTCATGGCTTCCTGCCATTTATCCTTATCAATCCTTGATAAAGCATCTTGGTAGTTTGTTGGTTCATCAAAATCAACCACATAGCAACCATCCATGAGAAACCCATATCTTTCAGGAGGATTACTAATCCTACCAGATTTGTGAACGTCTTATGTATTTTGATCATTCATTTGATCACTCTCAACATTTTTATGTTGAGTGCTAGTGTCAACCAATTGTGTATCATCTACTTGATCTTGAACCTCTTCAAGATCTATCTTCCTTTCACTATTTCCTTCCATTAGGAACTTAGTTTCAAGGAATTCAGCCTTTCGAGCAACAAATACATTTTTCTCGGTTGGATCATATAAATAGTATCCCATATCATCCTTGAGATATCCTATGAAGATACACTTCATGGATCGAGCATTCAACTTATTAGGGACGTAACGCTTAGGGTAAGCTTCACATCCCCATACCTTTAAGTATGATAGAGATGGAGGTTTTCCAAACCACATCTCATGAGGTGTTCGTTCCACTTTCTTGGTTGGGCCATATTTAAAATACGAGCCGCGGAGCATAGAAAATAACCCTAAAATGATAGAGGTAACGAGCTTCTAGCCATCATAGATCGAACCATATCCATTAGGTTCGGTTCCTCCTTTCGAAAACTCCATTCAGTTGGGGTGTTCCAGGAGGAGTGAGTTGTGAGATAATCTCACAACTTCTAAGATGATCTTGGAAAGCATCGCTTAGGTATTCACCTCCTCTATCGGTACGAAGTACCTTGATTGTCTTATTGAGTTGATTTTGTACTTCGTTTTGATACTCTTTGAATGCTTCAAAAGTTTCGTCCTTATGTCTTAACAAGTAGACATATCTGAAACGACTGAAGTCATCAATGAAAGTAACGAAGTATCTTCCAACATTCATAGTTATGGGCTTAAAGGGTCCACATACATCCGAATATATTAATCCCAATAAGTCCTTAGCCCTTTCATAGGTCCCTTTGAAAGGTGCTTTAGTCATTTTGTCTTGTAAACAAGATTCACATGCATCAAACGAGTCTAGTTCATTTGATTTCAAAAGACCATTCTTTTGAAGTGTATGCATTCGATTCTTGTTTATGTGACCAAGGCGACAATGCCATAAGTAGGAATCACTCAAATCCCTTTTGAGTTTCTTGGTGTTTGCATGGTATATTGAGCTATTGTATGATGTGTCATCATGAACCAATTCATAATTACCATTCGAAGGCGAAGCCTTGAAATAGAACACATTATTTAAAGAAACATGGATATCATCATTAATGAAATTAAGATTAAAGCCACACTGTTTCAAACGGGATACAGAAATAATGTTTCGAGATAAATCGGGTGCATACAAAACATTTTTCAAAATAAGTTCCAAACCACTTGGGAGTTTCAAAACAAAGTCTCCTTGAGCTTTCACTTGCACCCTTGCTCCATTTCCCATGAAGAGACTTGTTGTTCCCGCATTTTGATCACTTCTTTTGAACCCCTGCAATGAATTGCAAATATGAGTTCCACATCCTATGTCTAATACCCATGTATTAGAAGAAGTAATACTAAGCTCAATGTATACCATATATACATTACCTGAGGTTTGCCCTGCATCCCTCTTTTCCTTCAACTCCTTAAAGTAGACCGGGCAGTTTCGTTTCCAGTGACCCATTTCACCGCAACCGAAGCACGGATCTTCCTTGGGGTTTGCTTTACCCGCAACCTTTTACTTTTTGTTGTTGTTGGTTGGGATAATCATCTTCCCCTTTCCCTTGCCCTTGCCTTGGTAGGCGGGTCCTTTCCTCTTAGCCGCCTTCGGCTTAGAAGTGTTATTGTTTTTGGACCCGCCTTCATTGATCATAAACATGGGTGAAGCCCTTTTACCCATGCTCGCTTCGGCCGTCTTAAGCATGGCATGTAATTTGCCAATGCTTTTATCCCAACCATTCATGTTATAATTTAACGTGAATGTGTCAAACCTCTTTGACATTGAGTTAAGGATAAGGTCTGTGGCTAATTCATTAGACACGTTATAATTAAGACAGTTTGCTCGATCAATTAGGCTTTTCATCTTAAGGACATAAGATGAAACGGATTGGATGTCGTCCATCCGACATGCATGAAGCGCTCGGACCATTTCAAAGCGCTCGACATGAGCTTGTTGAAGGAACATCTCCTTCAACAGTGTGATCATGTCATATGCACTATGATGTTCAAAATTCTTTTGGAGTTCGGGTATCATAGTCCCAAGCATGAGGCAAGAAACTTGCAACCAATCGGTGCAATATTTCTCCCAATAAGCCATGCCTTCCGTATCATCCTCGTCCGGTTGATCAGGAATGGGGTCTTCCAATACATACGCCCTATCCTCTAGTTTTAGGACAATTCTTAGATTGCAGAACCAATCCATGAAGTTCGTATGGTTGAGTTTTTCCTTTTCGAGGATAGACCTCAACGATAGGTTGTTAAAGTGATTGGTGCATTAGGAATGTTGTTGTTATTGGTGCCCATCTACAAAATTTAACAAAGTTGTTTAAGTATTATTTTTAATTTAACAATCAATACCCTTTAAATCCAATTGATATTTATTAAATTTTAGAAACCAACGGTAAACCAAATTTCGGTTAGGTGACCTTTATCCCGTCATTTGATTTAGCTAGGTAGTCATTATATGACAATTGCAATCCTTTTGCAACTTCTAAGTTATGGAATCATACAATCCTTTTGCATGGCATATTTATTCCATCAACGCCTATTTGTTCATCATGCTTCGGTGACCCTAAGTTCATGATTTCCAAATCAAGCCGTCCTACTTGTGTAAACGTGTAAACTTAACATACAAGTGGTTAGGTGACCTTTATCCCAAAAGCATGCGAATTTCACCTTAATCATATTAGTTTGTTCATGACGGTTAGGTGACCTTTATCGCATCATGAGTTCCCTAATATGTCTAAGTGTCACACAAAAGGATGGCGTTTAACTTGTTTATCTTGTATAAGGGATTTTAAGTTTCCATTATTTCTAGTTTGAGAAAACTTTTATGCCATACACCAACATGCATTTAGTGTATGGTACTTATGAAAATCCATTTTCATGTCATGTAATAATGCTAATTTTATTACTTTGATATAAACCTTTTTATATGTGTAATCCGTTTCTAGTTCTTAATAACCATTTATTAATGTCCTTTTAGCCATTTCAATTTAACCGATTAAATTGTGGTTTGGTAAATTTCATGTTGTTAATAATTTAACCAATTAAATTGTAGTTTTACTTGTTGTTAACTTGTGTGATAACTTGTTGTACTAACATACACAATCCACAATCATACAAGGAATTAAAACAACCACGCATGCAAAACAAATGTTCACATTCAAGCCTTTTGGTAGACATTTTGTTTAGCCGAAAACAAAATGCCACCGGTCAATGGGTGAAACACAAAGTAAGAGGTTTTAACCTCCCACTTAACCTTGCATCCACATGCTTCTTGTGTTCTTTCTTGTGATCTTCATGCATCTTCATCTTGTTACAAAATATATCCTAATACATTTTGTCTAGAAAATGAAAATACAACCTAATCTATTTTACATGCCAAATATAAAATAAATTACATAACCAAATGAATATTATTACAAACCAATTGAATGAATAATTACAACCATATTGAAATTAACAAATCAACCAAACAAACATTCATTCAACCACAAGGTCAAGGCATTGATTGTGAACTACAACATACAACAAATATGACCAATTTGCAAGTTCCAAAACCCCTTTTGGAGCTCCATAAAATCGGCCAACCTTATACAACCCTCCCAAATCCATTAATTTTGCATTTTACTTTCATGCATGTTAGTAGAATGCAAAGTTGATGGGTTTTAAAGGCCATATATAGGAAGCATAATCCATAGACTTCGGCTCTAGATACCATTGTTGGAATTTAATGAGTTTCAAAACAACATGTTCATTTAGTTTACACAATCATAAAACCAATTTTAAGATAGTTAATACAAGCAGAAGCATTAATAGAACAAGTGTATTTGTAAAGCTATTTTGTTAAATTCCATATTAATATCAAGTCATGAATCATATGCTTACAAATATAACAAGATTAGAAGAGTGTTTATACCTCCTCTAATATAGTAGAGGGCTGAATTTTGGACAGCAGAAAAGTAGAAGGAGATGATGCAAAATGAGCTTCTAACTTGAAGCCTCAAGTGTGTAATACCCCAAGCAATTAACCCCAACACCTTTCTCTATGGTTAGGCTTTTATTTAACACTTGATATGAGCTTGAAAGACAAATATTAAACTCCCTTTTGAGCCAAAGAAGCCCGGGGCCAGCAGCTCAGCAGAAGGATTCTGTGCAGTTTTTTTAAGCCTTTCTCATCTATTTTTCACTTGAGAGAAGTGGTCAAGCCTAGGTACAAGTATATAGCATGCACCTATGAAGTTGTGTATGTGTTGGAAGTTCCAAAATGAGCATGGGTTGTCTCTTAGGAGTCCCAAAAACTGCCCACTCTATTTATATTTTATAACAATATTTTATTTTATAAAACTTATAATAATTTTATAAAACTTGTATAAAATACACATGTATTTGTTACTTGCAATAATTTTATAAACCATTTTATAAAATATAACACAACATAATTATTTAAACCTATAAATAATTAAATCCACATCATATATAAATTATCCAAATAATTTATCTCAAGTGATTATAATTTAGAAAACCAATTTTCTAAAGTTCAAGTGTCGCGTATTCATTTAACAATCCAACCGTTAAAATAAATACACATAAAGTGTTGGTAAACTTGTTATTGGGTATGACCCGACTTGGATCATAACACATTAGCCACATTAATTTTATATGTCTCTCGGGCATACGAAATACCTTCTGATGGAAGACATTGTAATTCTCTCGGAAGGACCTTAAGGAAAATTTCTAACGGTTGGGACATCTTCTGGTCTCTTAACTGCTGATTCAACTTTGCTCACACGTGCCAGAATTTCGAGACATCCTTATCTCATGTACTTCTGGACCATCGAGCAATTAATGTAACGCAACGTTGTACTAATCTTCTCCCCATACACCATCATTATTCGTCTTCGGTAGGAGGAATTTGAGTGGCCTTCTGGTCACAACAGCCTCGGTTGTGTCATCAGATAACCAGTCCATTCCAACCACAAGGTCAAATAAATAAATATTGGATTCTGTAACATCACTCAGGTAGATTTCTATTGTAATGGCTCTCCAATCGTTGGAAAAAGTACTGTTCGGTACGGAAGGTTGTTTTGAGCTTAACGGTATGGGTATTAGCTTATAATTTGCAAAGGATTAGGAGCAATCGTTGATTAAAGTTTGGTGTGAGTTTCGGGTGAGAGACGTTTACGATGGGAGTGTACGGTCAAACTTCTTAAAGCAGGACCTCCTTAAACTAAAATGACATCAATCATGATGCATTTTATTCCCAGTTGATATTTCCATAGGGTTCACGTTGTCTAAGGCACATATTGGATTCTGTAACAACCCTGCTTTTTCCGTTACTTTCGTTAACCTTCCGTTAGTTTATTTAACGACGATTATTTAACTTTTGTGCGTTTATGTGTAATAAATGCGTACTTGATCTTTGGAGGGTTATAATTGTAGTGACCCGAACTTTTCCATGTTTATATATATTAATTGAGATTGATATTTACATGATTAAATGTTTCCAACATGTTAAGCAATCAAACTTGTTAAGACTTGATTAATTGAAATATGTTTCATATAGACAATTGACCACCCAAGTTGACCGGTGATTCACGAACGTTAAAACTTGTAAAAACTATACGATGACATATATATGGTTATATATATAGTTAAAATGTTTTTATTATAAGTATGTATCTCATTAGGTATTTTAACAATGAGTTATATACATAAAAATGAGACTATTAATTTAAGAAACTCGAAAACGATATATATAACGATTATCGTTATAACAACGTCTTACTAGGTACATATGAATCATATTAAGATATTGATACACTTGGTTAATTATGTTAAATGATAAGTAAATATATTATTAAGTGTATTAACAATGAAATACATATGTAAAAATAAGACTACTAACTTAATGATTTCGAAACGAGACATATATGTAACGATTATCGTTGTAACGACATTTAACTATATATACATCATACTAAGATATATTATATATCATAATATCATGATAATATAATAATTTAACATCTCATTTGTTATAATAAACAATGGGTTAACAACATTCAACAAGATCGTTAACCTAAAGGTTTCAAAACAACATTTACATGTAACGACTAACGATGACTTAACGACTCAGTTAAAATGTATATACATGTAGTGTTTTAATATGTATTCATACACTTTTGAAAGACTTCAAGACACTTATCAAAATACTTCTACTTAACAAAAATGCTTACAACTACATCCTCGTTCAGTTTCATCAACAATTCTACTCGTATGCACCCGTATTCGTTCTCGTACAATACACACCTTTTAGATGTATGTACTATTGGTATATACACTCCAATGATCAGCTCTTAGCAGCCCATGTGAGTCACCTAACACATGTGGGAACCATCATTTCGCAACTAGCATGAAATATCTCATAAAATTACAAAAATATGAGTAATCATTCATGACTTATTTACATGAAAACAAAATTACATATCCTTTATATCTAATCCATACACCAACGACCAAAAACACCTACAAACACTTTCATTCTTCAATTTTCTTTATCTAATTGATCTCTCTCAAGTTCTATCTTCAAGTTCTAAGTGTTCTTCATAAATTCCAAAAGTTCTAGTTTCATAAAATCAAGAATACTTTCAAGTTTGCTAGCTCACTTCCAATCTTGTAAGGTGATCATCCAACCTCAAGAAATCTTTGTTTCTTACAGTAGGTTATCATTCTAATACAAGGTAATAATCATATTCAAACTTTGGTTCAATTTCTATAACTATAACAATCTTATTTCAAGTGATGATCTTACTTGAACTTGTTTTCGTGTCATGATTTTGCTTCAAGAACTTCGAGCCATCCAAGGATCCATTGAAGCTAGATCCATTTTTCTCTTTTCCAGTAGGTTTATCCAAGGAACTTAAGGTAGTAATGATGTTCATAACATCATTCGATTCATACATATAAAGCTATCTTATTCGAAGGTTTAAACTTGTAATCACTAGAACATAGTTTAGTTAATTCTAAACTTGTTCGCAAACAAAAGATAATCCTTCTAACTTGACTTTTAAAATCAACTAAACACATGTTCTATATCTATATGATATGCTAACTTAATGATTTAAAACCTGGAAACACGAAAAACACCGTAAAACCGGATTTACGCCGTCGTAGTAACACCGCGGGCTGTTTTGGGTTAGTTAATTAAAAACTATGATAAACCTTGATTTAAAAGTTGTTATTCTGAGAAAATAATTTTTATTATGAACATGAAACTATATCCAAAAATTATGGTTAAACTCAAAGTGGAAGTATGTTTTCTAAAATGGTCATCTAGACGTCGTTCTTTCGACTGAAATGACTACCTTTACAAAAATGACTTGTAACTTATTTTTCCGACTATAAACCTATACTTTTTCTGTTTAGATTCATGAAATAGAGTTCAATATGAAACCATAGCAATTTGATTCACTCAAAACAGATTTAAAATGAAGAAGTTATGGGTAAAACAAGATTGGATAATTTTTCTCATTTTAGCTACGTGAAAATTGGTAACAAATCTATTCCAACCATAACTTAATCAACTTGTATTGTATATTATGTAATCTTGAGATACCATAGACACGTATACAATGTTTCAACCTATCATGTCGACACATCTATATATATTTCGGAACAATCATAGACACTCTATATGTGAATGTCGGAGTTAGCTATACAGGGTTGAGGTTGATTCCAAAATATATATAGTTTGAGTTGTGATCAATACTGAGATACGTATACACTGGGTCGTGGATTGATTCAAGATAATATTTATCTATTTATTTCTGTACATCTAATTGTGGACAACTAGTTGTAGGTTACTAACGAGGACAGCTGACTTAATAAACTTAAAACATCAAAATATATTAAAAGTGTTGTAAATATATTTTGAACATACTTTGATATATATGTATATATTGTTATAGGTTCGTGAATCAACCAGTGGCCAAGTCTTACTTCCCGACGAAGTAAAAATTTGTGAAAGTGAGTTATAGTCCCACTTTTAAAATCTAATATTTTTGAGATGAGAATACATGCAGGTTTTATAAATGATTTACAAAATAGACACAAGTACGTGAAACTACATTCTATGGTTGAAGTATCGAAATCGAATATGCCCCTTTTTATTAAGTCTGGTAATCTAAGAATTAGGGAACAGACACCCTAATTGACGCGAATCCTAAAGATAGATCTATCGGGCCCAACAAGCCCCATCCAAAGTACCGGATGCTTTAGTACTTCGAAATTTATATCATATCCGAAGGGTGTCCCGGAATGATGGGGATATTCTTATATATGCATCTTGTTAATGTCGGTTACCAGGTGTTCACCATATGAATGACTTTTATCTCTATGTATGGGATGTGTATTGAAATATGAAATCTTGTGGTCTATTATTATGATTTGATATATATAGGTTAAACCTATAACTCACCAACATTTTTGTTGACGTTTTAAGCATGTTTATTCTCAGGTGATTATTAAGAGCTTCCGTTGTCGCATACTTAAATAAGGACGAGATTTGGAGTCCATGTTTGTATGATATTGTGTAAAAACTGCATTCAAGAAACTTATTTTGTTGTAACATATTTGTATTGTAAACCATTATGTAATGGTCGTGTGTAAACAGCATATTTTAGATTATCATTATTTGATAATCTACGTAAAGCTTTTTAAACCTTTATTGATGAAATAAAGGTTATGGTTTGTTTTAAAATGAATGCAGTCTTTGAAAAACGTCTCATATAGAGGTCAAAACCTCGCAACGAAATCAATTAATATGGAACGTTTTTAATCAATAAGAACGGGACATTTCAGTTGGTATCCGAGCGTTGGTCTTAGAGAACCAGAATTTTGCATTAGTGTGTCTTATCGAGTTTGTTAGGATGCATTAGTGAGTCTGGATTTCGACCGTGTTTACTTGAAAAATGATTGCTTAACAAATTTTGTTGGAAACTATATATTTTTAACATGTGAATATTATGTGATATATTAATCTCTTAACGCGTTTGATATTATGTGATAGATGTCTACCTCTAGAACAAGTCCCATTGACTCACCTAATAATAATGAAGAGTCAAATGTAAATTGGAATGATTCGTGGACTGATTCACAAGTTCCTGAAGAGGAACCGGAAGAAGAGTCGGAACCGGAAGAAGAATCGGAACCGGAAGAAGAATCGGAACCGGATGAAGAAATAGAACCGGTGGGGGAAATAATAAAACGGTTAAGTAAAAGAAAATCCTCAACCAACCGACCAAGGTTAATTATGGTCAATGGTGTTTCCGCCAAGGAAGCAAAATATTGGGAGGATTACCAATTCTTCGATGAATCGGATTCCGACGAGAATTCCGATGATGTTATAGAAATTACCCCAACTGAATTTAAAAAGGCAAAAGAAAATAATAAGGGAAAGGGCATAAAAATAGAGAAATCTAATTCCAACCCCGATGAACTTTATATGTATCGTCAACCCCCGAAGTCCTTAAGTTGTAACAATGACCCGGGAACCTCTAAACCACCAGGTTTTTCTAAACCAATGTCGATAACGACGGCTCGTATTAGGGGAACATCATATATCCCTAGAAACTTGGCAAAACGAACCAAAACCGAAGAAGAAGAAACGAGCGAGTCGGAATAAGATAGTTGTATTCGTGTGGTGTAATATATGTAATATAGTGTGCTTATGCTTTATGATATATGTAAAAATTGCTTGTATTAATAAGTATTTTTTTTATGAATCTAACTCTTGTCTATTTTGCAGTTTAAAAACACAAAATGGATAGACAACCCAATATTTTAAGAGACCTACCCGGAGACATGATTGATGAAATCTTGTCTAGAGTCGGTCAGAATTCCTCGGCACAACTATTTAAGGCGAGATCAGTTTGTAAGACATTCGAAGAACGTTCCAAGAATGTCTTGGTTTATAAGAGACTTTCGTTTGAAAGATGGGGGATATCACATTGGGAAACCCATAAGTTACGATGTGTTTACTTTGACACATATATTGCGGGGAACCCAAATGCAATTTTACGCAACGGGTTAAGAAATTATTTTGACTCAATATATCCGAATATTGGACTTCATGATTTAGAAAAAGCGGCTAACATGCAACATAAAGAAGCATGTTATGCTTACGGATTAGTAATGTTCACTTCTCACCAAAGTGAGAACAAGAACATCGGGCTACAACTATTAAACAAAACGTTTCCACAAGTGACGGAGTCGGTAATTGGGGTAAGAAATGAGGTTTTTAGATTGTTACGGGACTGTTGGACATTACGTAACCCTCATCCCTTTGACGACGTTACAACACGTTGTCTTATCAACGGCCATAACGGTTATGTTCCACAAGACCAAGGATGGGAAGTAATCCTAGTAAAACCAGAATGCATGACTTGTTTCTGGACGTATGAATTACGTGTCTTTATTGCCTTTGCTGAACGACTTGTGTACTAGCTAGAATTATCTTCACAACTATCTTGTATCAAAGTTATTGTGTGCTATATTTCATGCTTTATGTAAAATAAGCGGTATTGTAAGTTTGTAAAATATTGTATAAAAGTTTGAACGCAAAATATTATTATAATCAGTTTTTCATATAGAATTGTAGTAGTTAAATTGTATATTAGCTACTAAGTATGAACTTAACGGGTAGGTACTACCCGAATTTAAACTTATAAAACGCTAATATGAAGAAAAAGCTTTTATAAATGAGTTCATATTATGCTACGAAATACTATTAACTACTCTTAATATTCTGTATGATTAACTTGTTCCATTTGACTATTTTGAAGGAAATGGCACCGACTACTCGACACACCGTGAATATGAATGAAGAGGAATTCCGTACTTTTCTAGCTTCAAACATAGCCGCAGTACAGGCTGCGCTACATACCTACAATAACCTTGGATCTAGCAGTACAGGAAATCGTGTAGGATGCACCTACAAAGAATTCACTGCCTGCAAACCTTTGGAATTTGATGGAACCGAAGGACCGTTCGGATTGAAATGGTGGACCGAGAAGGTCGAATCGGTGTTTGCCATAAGTAAGTGTACTGAAGAGGACAAAGTAAAGTACTCTACGCATACCTTCACAGGTTCTGCGTTAACATGGTGGAATACCTATCTAGAGCAAGTGGGACAAGACGATGCGTACGCACTACCGTGGTCAGCATTCAAGCACTTGATGAACGAGAAGTACCGTCCCAGAACCGAGGTCAATAAGCTCAAGACAGAACTTAGAGGGTTACGAACCCAAGGATTTGATATTACCACGTACGAAAGACGATTCACGGAATTGTGCGTATTGTGTCCGGGAGCATTCGAAGATGAGGAAGAGAAGATCGACGCGTTTGTGAAAGGATTACCGGAAAGAATCCAAGAAGATATAAGTTCACACGAGCCCGCCTCTATACAACAGGCATGTAGAATGGCTTACAAACTAGTGAACCAGATTGAAGAAAGAATTAAAGAACAGACTGCTGAAGAGGCCAATGTGAAGCAAGTCAAAAGAAAGTGGGAGGAAAACGGTGATAAGAATCACCAATACAACAACAACAGCAATTACAACAATAATCGCAACAATTATCCCAACAATCACAACATCAATCGCAACTACAACAAACGGCCCAACAACAACAACAACAACAACAACAACAACAACAACAGCAACTACAACAATCATCCCAACAACAATAATAACCGCAACAACAACAACAATCAGAAGCAGCTATGCCAAAGGTGTGAAAAGTATCACTCGGGGTTCTGCACCAAATTTTGCAACAAGTGTAAAAGAAATGGTCATAGCGCGGCGAAGTGTGAGGTCTACGGACCAGGGGTTAATAGAACAAAAGGAACAAATGGTGCCGGAATGAGTAATGGCGAAGCAAGTAGTGTCGGAGCAAGTTATGCCAATGTAGTTTGTTATAAATGTGGAAAACCGGGCCACATTATTAGAAATTGCCCGAACCAGGAGAACACGAATGGACAAGGCCGCGGAAGAGTTTTCAATATTAATGCGGCAGAGGCACAGGAAGACCCGGAGCTTGTTACGGGTACGTTTCTTATTGACAATAAATCTGCTTACGTTTTATTTGATTCGGGTGCGGATAGAAGCTATATGAATAGAGATTTTTGTGCTAAATTAAGTTGTCCATTGACGCCTTTGGATAGTAAATTTTTACTCGAATTAGCAAATGGTAAATTAATTTCAGCAGATAATATATGTCGGAATCGAGAAATTAAACTGGTTAGCGAAACATTTAAGATTGATTTGATACCAGTAGAGTTAGGGTGTTTTGATGTGATAATCGGTATGGACTGGTTGAAAGAAGTGAAAGCAGAGATCGTTTGTTACAAAAATGCAATTTGCATTATACGAGAAAAAGGAAAACCCTTAATGGTGTACGGAGAAAAGGGCAACACGAAGCTACATCTTATTAGTAATTTGAAGGCACAAAAACTAATAAGAAAAGGTTGCTATGCTGTTCTAGCACACGTCGAGAAAGTACAAACTGAAGAAAAGAGCATCAATGATGTTCCCGTCGCAAAAGAATTTCCCGATGTATTTCTGAAAGAATTACCGGGATTACCCCCACATTGATCCGTTGAATTTCAAATAGATCTTGTACCAGGAGCTGCACCAATAGCTCGTGCTCCTTACAGACTCGCACCCAACGAGATGAAAGATCTGTAAAGCCAATTACAAGAACTTTTAGAGCGTGGTTTCATTCGACCAAGCACATCACCGTGGGGAGCTCCTGTTTTGTTTGTCAAGAAGAAAGATGGTATATTCAGGTTGTGTATCGACTACCGAGAGTTGAACAAACTTACCATCAAGAACCGCTACCCACTACCGAGAATCGACAACTTATTTGATCAACTACAAGGCTCGTCTGTTTATTCAAAGATTGACTTACGTTCTGGGTATCATCAAATGCGGGTGAAAGAAGATGATATTCCAAAGACTGCTTTCAGAACACGTTACGGTCATTACGAGTTTATGGTCATGCCGTTTGGTTTAACTAATGCACCAGCTTTGTTCATGGACCTTATGAACCGAGTGTGTGGACCATACCTTGACAAGTTTGTCATTGTTTTCATTGATGACATACTTATTTACTCAAAGAATGACCAAGAACACGGTGAACATTTGAGAAAGGTGTTAGAAGTATTGAGGAAGGAAGAATTGTACGCTAAGTTTTCAAAGTGTGCATTTTGGTTGGAAGAAGTTCAATTCCTAGGTCACATAGTGAACAAAGAAGGTATTAAGGTGGATCCGGCAAAGATAGAAACTGTTGAAAAGTGGGAAACCCCGAAAACTCCGAAACACATACGCCAGTTTTTAGGACTAGCTGGTTACTACAGAAGGTTCATCCAAGACTTTTCCAGAATAGCAAAACCCTTGACTGCATTAACGCATAAAGGGAAGAAATTTGAATGGAATGATGAACAAGAGAAAGCGTTTCAGTTATTGAAGAAAAAGCTAACTACGGCACCTATATTGTCATTGCCTGAAGGGAATGATGATTTTTTGATTTATTGTGACGCATCAAAGCAAGGTCTCGGTTGTGTATTAATGCAACGAACGAAGGTGATTGCTTATGCGTCTAGACAATTGAAGATTCACGAACAAAACTATACGACGCATGATTTGGAATTAGGCGCGGTTGTTTTTGAATTAAAGACTTGGAGGCACTACTTATATGGGGTCAAAAGTATTATATATACCGACCACAAAAGTCTTCAACACATATTTAATCAGAAACAACTGAATATGAGGCAGCGTAGGTGGATTGAATTATTGAATGATTACGACTTTGAGATTCGTTACCACCCGGGGAAGGCAAATGTGGTAGCCGATGCCTTGAGCAGGAAGGACAGAGAACCCATTCGAGTAAAATCTATGAATATAATGATTCATAATAACCTTACTACTCAAATAAAGGAGGCGCAACAAGGAGTTTTAAAAGAGGGAAATTTAAAGGATGAAATACCCAAAGGATCGGAGAAGCATCTTAATATTCAGGAAGACGGAACCCGGTATAGGGCTGAAAGGATTTGGGTACCAAAATTTGGAGATATGAGAGAAATGGTACTTAGAGAAGCTCATAAAACCAGATACTCAATACATCCTGGAACGGGAAAGATGTACAAGGATCTCAAGAAACATTTTTGGTGGCCGGGTATGAAAGCCGATGTTGCTAAATACGTAGGAGAATGTTTGACGTGTTCTAAGGTCAAAGCTGAGCATCAGAAACCATCAGGTCTACTTCAACAACCCGAAATCCCGGAATGGAAATGGGAAAACATTACCATGGATTTCATCACTAAATTGCCAAGGACTGCAAGTGGTTTTGATACTATTTGGGTAATAGTTGATCGTCTCACCAAATCAGCACACTTCCTGCCAATAAGAGAAGATGACAAGATGGAGAAGTTAGCACGACTGTATTTGAAGGAAGTCGTCTCCAGACATGGAATACCAATCTCTATTATCTCTTATAGGGATGGCAGATTTATTTCAAGATTCTGGCAGACATTACAGCAAGCATTAGGAACTCGTCTAGACATGAGTACTGCCTATCATCCACAAACTGATGGGTAGAGCGAAAGGACGATACAAACGCTTGAAGACATGCTACGAGCATGTGTTATTGATTTCGGAAACAGTTGGGATCGACATCTACCGTTAGCAGAATTTTCCTACAACAACAGCTACCATTCAAGCATTGAGATGGCGCCGTTTGAAGCACTCTATGGTAGAAAGTGCAGGTCTCCGATTTGTTGGAGTGAAGTGGGGGATAGACAGATTACGGGTCCGGAGATTATACAAGAAACTACCGAGAAGATCATCCAAATTCAACAACGGTTGAAAACCGCCCAAAGTCGACAAAAGAGCTACGCTGACATTAAAAGAAAAGATATAGAATTTGAAATTGGAGAGATGGTCATGCTTAAAGTTGCACCTTGGAAAGGCGTTGTTCGATTTGGTAAACGAGGGAAATTAAATCCAAGGTATATTGGTCCATTCAAGATTATTGATCGTGTCGGACCAGTAGATTACCGACTTGATTTACCTCAACAACTCGCGGCTGTACATAACACTTTCAACGTCTCGAATTTGAAGAAATGTTTTACTAAAGAAGATCTCACTATTCCGTTAGATGAAATCCAAATCAACGAAAAACTTCAATTCATCGAAGAACCCGTCGAAATAATGGATCGTGAGGTTAAAAGACTTAAGCAAAACAAGATACCAATTGTTAAGGTTCGATGGAATGCTCGTAGAGGACCCGAGTTCACCTGGGAGTGTGAAGATCAGATGAAGAAGAAATACCCGCATCTATTTCCAGAAGATTCGTCAACACCTTCAACAGCTTAAAATTTCGGGACGAAATTTATTTAACGGGTAGGTACTATAGTGACCCGAACTTTTCCATGTTTATATATATTAATTGAGATTGATATTTACATGATTAAATGTTTCCAACATGTTAAGCAATCAAACTTGTTAAGACTTGATTAATTGAAATATGTTTCATATAGACAATTGACCACCCAAGTTGACCGGTGATTCACGAACGTTAAAACTTGTAAAAACTATACGATGACATATATATGGTTATATATATAGTTAAAATGTTTTTATTATAAGTATGTATCTCATTAGGTATTTTAACAATGAGTTATATACATAAAAATGAGACTATTAATTTAAGAAACTCGAAAACGATATATATAACGATTATCGTTATAACAACGTCTTACTAGGTACATATGAATCATATTAAGATATTGATACACTTAGTTAATTATGTTAAATGATAAGTAAATATATTATTAAGTGTATTAACAATGAAATACATATGTAAAAATAAGACTACTAACTTAATGATTTCGAAACGAGACATATATGTAACGATTATCGTTGTAACGACATTTAACTGTATATACATCATACTAAGATATATTATATATCATAATATCATGATAATATAATAATTTAACATCTCATTTGTTATAATAAACAATGGGTTAACAACATTCAACAAGATCGTTAACCTAAAGGTTTCAAAACAACATTTACATGTAACGACTAACGATGACTTAACGACTCAGTTAAAATGTATATACATGTAGTGTTTTAATATGTATTCATACACTTTTGAAAGACTTCAAGACACTTATCAAAATACTTCTACTTAACAAAAATGCTTACAACTACATCCTCGTTCAGTTTCATCAACAATTCTACTCGTATGCACCCGTATTCGTACTCGTACAATACACAACTTTTAGATGTATGTACTATTGTATATACACTCCAATGATCAGCTCTTAGCAGCCCATGTGAGTCACCTAACACATGTATGAACCATCATTTGGCAACTAGCATGAAATATCTCATAAAATTACAAAAATATGTGTAATCATTCATGACTTATTTACATGAAAACAAAATTACATATCCTTTATATCTAATCCATACACCAACGACCAAAAACACCTACAAACACTTTCATTCTTCAATTTTCTTCATCTAATTGATCTCTCTCAAGTTCTATCTTCAAGTTCTAAGTGTTCTTCATAAATTCCAAAAGTTCTAGTTTCATAAAATCAAGAATACTTTCAAGTTTGCTAGCTCACTTCCAATCTTGTAAGGTGATCATCCAACCTCAAGAAATCTTTGTTTCTTACAGTAGGTTATCATTCTAATACAAGGTAATAATCATATTCAAACTTTGGTTCAATTTCTATAACTATAACAATCTTATTTCAAGTGATGATCTTACTTGAACTTGTTTTCGTGTCATGATTTTGCTTCAAGAACTTCGAGCCATCCAAGGATCCATTGATGCTAGATCCATTTTTCTCTTTTCCAGTAGGTTTATCCAAGGAACTTAAGGTAGTAATAATGTTCATAACATCATTCGATTCATACATATAAAGCTATCTTATTCGAAGGTTTAAACTTGTAATCACTAGAACATAGTTTAGTTAATTCTATACTTGTTCGCAAACAAAAGTTAATCCTTCTAACTTGACTTTTAAAATCAACTAAACACATGTTCTATATCTATATGATATGCTAACTTAATGATTTAAAACCTGGGCTGTTTTGGGTTAGTTAATTAAAAACTATGATAAACCTTGATTTAAAAGTTGTTATTCTGAGAAAATGATTTTTATTATGAACATGAAACTATATCCAAAAATTATGGTTAAACTCAAAGTGGAAGTATGTTTTCTAAAATGGTCATCTAGACGTCGTTCTTTTGACTGAAATGACTACCTTTACAAAAATGACTTGTAACTTATTTTTCCGACTATAAACCTATACTTTTTCTGTTTAGATTCATAAAATAGAGTTCAATATGAAACCATAGCAATTTGATTCACTCAAAACAGATTTAAAATGAAGAAGTTATGGGTAAAACAAGATTGGATAATTTTTCTCATTTTAGCTACGTGAAAATTGGTAACAAATCTATTCCAACCATAACTTAATCAACTTGTATTGTATATTATGTAATCTTGAGATACCATAGACACGTATACAATGTTTCGACCTATCATGTCGACACATCTATATATATTTCGGAACAATCATAGACACTCTATATGTGAATGTTGGAGTTAGCTATACAGGGTTGAGGTTGATTCCAAAATATATATAGTTTGAGTTGTGATCAATACTGAGATACGTATACACTGGGTCATGGATTGATTCAAGATAATATTTATCGATTTATTTCTGTACATCTAATTGTGGACAACTAGTTGTAGGTTACTAACGAGGACAACTGACTTAATAAACTTAAAACATCAAAATATATTAAAAGTGTTGTAAATATATTTTGAACATACTTTGATATATATGTATATATTGTTATAGGTTCGTGAATCAACTAGTGGCCAAGTCTTACTTCCCGACGAAGTAAAAATCTGTGAAAGTGAGTTATAGTCCCACTTTTAAAATCTAATATTTTTGGGATGAGAATACATGCATGTTTTATAAATGATTTACAAAATAGACACAAGTACGTGAAACTACATTCTATGGTTGAATTATCGAAATCGAATATGCCCCTTTTTATTAAGTCTGGTAATCTAAGAATTAGGGAACAGACACCCTAATTGACGCGAATCCTAAAGATAGATCTATCGGGCCCAACAAGCCCCATCCAAAGTACCGGATGCTTTAGTACTTCGAAATTTATATCATATCCGAAGGGTGTCCCGGAATGATGGGGATATTCTTATATATGCATCTTGTTAATGTCGGTTACCAGGTGTTCACCATATGAATGACTTTTATCTCTATGTATGGGATGTGTATTGAAATATGAAATCTTGTGGTCTATTATTATGATTGGATATATATAGGTTAAACCTATAACTCATCAACATTTTTGTTGACGTTTTAAGCATGTTTATTCTCAGGTGATTATTAAGAGCTTCCGCTGTCGCATACTTAAATAAGGACGAGATTTGGAGTCCATGTTTGTATGATATTGTGTAAAAACTGCATTCAAGAAACTTATTTTGTTGTAACATATTTGTATTGTAAACCATTATGTAATGGTCGTGTGTAAACAGCATATTTTAGATTATCATTATTTGATAATCTACGTAAAGCTTTTTAAACCTTTATTGATGAAATAAAGGTTATGGTTTGTTTTAAAATGAATGCAGTCTTTGAAAAACGTCTCATATAGAGGTCAAAACCTCGCAACGAAATCAATTAATATGGAACGTTTTTAATCAATAAGAACGGGACATTTCAATAATAATTAATATGGATGGATATTAATTTAAATAAATATTTTGAATGATGAAATACGATAAAAACGATACGCTTTTGATAACTACCTTTTGAGCAACGAAACGCTCGGGTTTATTTTAATAATTAATTTTATTGATTATTAACTTTTCAAAAATAATTAATTTATTGGGTTTTTAATAAATTAACGTTTGGTTGCGTTTTAACGATTGGTTTAGCGTTCCGGGCCTTCGGTACGACTAAACGACACTTGAAACAGACCACGAGTACAAGGAATTGGACAACACGAGCCCGGGGATACCCCACATGGGCCATTCGACCGACCACCCCCCTCCCCACCCTTTTTGTGTCTAATTTTGATAACTATGAGGACTTATGTGCAATTTAGGAAATTTAGGGCTAAATATATAAGGGGATGTGTAAACCTAAACTGTGTAATCTTCCCCATTATTTTGTTTAGTCGAATTTTTTGACTCCCACCCCTCACATGGGCCATTCGGCCGACCACCCCCCTCCCCACCCTTTTTGTGTCTAATTTTGATAACTATGAGGACTTATGTGCAATTTAGGAAATTTAGGGCTAAATATATAAGGGGATGTGTAAACCTAAACTGTGTAATCTTCCCCATTATTTTGTTTAGTCGAATTTTTTGACTCCCACCCCTCTCTGCTTCCCCATTATTTTGTTTAGTCGAAATTTAGGGCTAAATATATAAGGGGATGTGTAAACCTAAACTGTGTAATCTTCCCCATTATTTTGTTTAGTCGAATTTTTTGACTCCCACCCCTCTCTGCTTCTGTCGACCAACCAACACACACATACACACACTCAAAAATTATTTTTTAATCAAACCTCAAGAACAAACGTTGCAATTCTCGATCTCCTCTACGCGTTGGTATAATTCTTTTAGCGATCTAAGGTATATTTAGCTAAACCCTAATTCTAGAAATCTGATTTTTATTATAATTTCATAGATATGTTGTCAATTGCTCAAGTCTATACGCGTATGTGTTAATTGTTATCGTTATCTTTTGATTGTTTGATGATTTAGGGTTTAAAAACGAATTTGTTTTTGCATGATCAGAAAAATTAAGTTTTTCAAATCTTAATTATTATGTTATATTCATATTCCTTGCGAAAAACTATTGAGTTTAGGCTTTGGATTCGCTTGATTTCGTTTTCGTATGATCAAGTTATGCTTAATTGAAATTAACGTTGTGTTTTCGTGATTGATCAGAAATCTGGTATTGATAGACAATGAATTGGCTTGTAAAACTTATACCACTGGAAATATAATTTAAAAACACTCAATTTAGACTAGGATATCATGTCGTTTGCTTATGTATAGCCCAAGATATGTTGAAATAGTGTAAAAGTAGTTTTATACAGCACTTGCATGAAAATAACCTTGTATGATAAAATATGATAACTTCTGTGAATAAAGCTTTGCATATTTGAAATCTACACAAAAAAGTACTTCATCTTTCTTGTAGATATCATAGGCTAATTATATCTAGATCTTCGGATAATCGCGTGCGAATGTGACTAACTAAACTAGAATCGAATCTGTAAATTGCTCCCTTTTTTATACTTTGTGGATTGTGTTTATTGATTGAACATGTAAGCTTCTGGAATATGAATTTTAACATGATATTTGACTTATTGTTAGTTTATGTCAATCTCTGAAACCTTATGCATTGGGTACAATAGAGCCATACTTTATGTGGATTCTGATTTGAGCTGAAAAACTGAATGTTCAAATTGCATGAATAAACTGTACAAATTGTCTAAACAAAAGTTACTAGTTTTTTTATATGTGTTACTTTGACTTGTCCGTGATCTATGGCCACTGGTCTTGTATCAATTTCATGTTCCTAACTTTAGTTATAGCCAAAATGAAATCAGTGCGCGGTCAGAAACTTACTGGGCAAACCCCAAATGTACCCCTTCTGATTCCTGACATTTAATTATCGTATGGGTCCCTGGCCGGACTTTTTGGAATTGATTTTAAGTATACTTATGATCTGGAGTTTGAAATGTTTACGTGAATTTTGTACTATGAGGTATTGTGCTAAGTATGCTACGTGTTCATGAACTTTGTGCACAACGATAAACTGAAATTGTGAAAATGAATATTCATGACCTGAAACGTATTGTTTGACTTAGGTTTGATATTTTGACCAACATTTAACATGAACCTATTGATTTTGACTTTAGTTGATTACTTTGACCAAGTTTGACTTTCGGTTTGACTTCGGTTGACTTTGTTTGACTTGCATGATATAGTTGACTTTTACTTTGAAACGCATCGAGTCGAGCAATAAGACAACTTACACTATGAAACCACCCTTATTTAAGATACATATATTGACCAACCTATATACGTATACTTAGGTTGCATTATTCAGCTGTAAACCGTACAAGTTTTGTCTGTCATCCAAGCTTATTCAAAGGTGAGTCTACAGTCCTATTTTTTACATGTTTTCAGGGATGAGAATACACACTGTTATACTTACTTTATCAAATGCTTTTGTATTGACACGAGTACTATATATATGTGTACTGAGTTTGTTCACAAAGCCTCTAGCTTGAATACTTTTAATACCATCGGTGTAAGTACAATTTAGATGGACGGATCCGTTAGGTTGACAACCTCACCCGCTATAAAAACTGTGGTGAATTTATTTTGAACATTAGATACGCTCGAACAAGTGTATAACATTTTAAGAGGTAAAGGCGGGTATAGTGGCTTCTATACTCGGGTCATTGCTAGTATTCAGGTGCTCAGATTATGCAAATGTTAAAATCTTGTGGTCAAGGAAACTAAATTATTTTTCTGATAATTGTTTTTCAGATACTGCTACATTACTTTAAACCTGTAGATTCACCAACAATATTGTTGACCTGTTTTTGCGTGTTTTTATTCTCAGGTCCTTAAGAGGTAGGTTTCCACTATGTTTGCTGCATGACTGGCCGTGGAGTCAGCATTTGATTTAATTAACATTATTTACTTTCGCATTTAAAACTTGGCTTGTGGTTACGATCACAACAGTGTTTCTATTTTGAGATTATTGACTTATGTTTTGAAAGTCAACTTTTAATAAAATTAAATGCGATTGCTTTAAACGTCTCATATAGAGGGCGTGACAGTTAACTGTGGGACCTAGATTAACGCGCCGTCAGATGGAAATATGGCGGGGTGTTATAGATTTCGAATGTTGTGACAGAATTCTCTAGCGATAAAGTTTCTATCGGCACCAATGTTGACAGTATATAAACATTATGATTGCTGAGTAAGAACAGACTCGTGACGAACTTCACTAAAGTTGATGTCGAAAGCAGGGTGAATTATCAAACTTGTCCCACATCGGTGGGGGAGAAGAATGAATTACCATTTATGAGGGAAGGTGTGAATACCTCTTCTGGTAGACTCGTATTAGAAAGAAAAATCGTGAAGCCGCGGGTGGATGAATGATAGGAAAGTCGGACGTCAAGTAGACAATATCTACTACGGATTGCGCAGGCTGTTTCAAGGAATTCATCCTCTAACGATATGTCAGAAATGAGTTGTGATGCATAGTAGCTGATAGTAAATCGTGGAGGTGCTAGTGGTGATGAGTAGTACTCAGTAGTGGTAAGCAGTAATGGGTAGCATTAAGTAGTGACTAGTAATGACAAGCAGTAAGGAGTAGTGATCTGTCTTGACCAGCAGTGAAGGGCGGCTTTGAGTAGTAGTTAGCAACGGTAAGTATTAAGGAGTAGTGGTATGAGATGGTGAGTATGTTCCAAGCAGTGTCTTCGTAGTGTCAAGTAGTATTCGGTGGTGACGGACAGTGTCAAGTAGTGAAGAGTTGTGATGTGATTACACGCTTTTTAGGTTATAATAGCAATTAATTCGCACAATGTAAATTTCTACACATATTTGAGATTATACGGTTCATGTTCTAAACGGTGTTTATCCTAGTAACCTACTTGACTCGCTCCCAATTCCTTATTTTGCGATGTCGGAACTTCTATATGAGTTACCGTAATGTAATCCCGATCATTATATTACGCTATCTCACATATCCATTCGACATTGCTCCATAAATTCAAGATATCGTAGTCAACTTAATTCTCTTAAGTGTCGCATCGTGTGTACGTATGTGATTCGTGATATCATATATCTAGTCCAAGTCCATGTCATTATGGGTATAGATGCGTATATGCATGTGATATATAATATGTAGCCCTACGTGTAGCGTAGTAGAGCAAACAGTGCAAGCATGGCGTATAATGGTCATTCTAAGTACACGGCTATAGACTAGACCCACTAATGCACCCTACGGTTAGACACACTAATGTATCCTAGTTCCCTATATCCAAAGCTCTGATACCAACTATAACACCCCGTCAAAATCCATTAACGGAATGTTAACTCTGGTCCCAGTGCTCGGCTTGACTTCTAAGTAACAGCAATGTTCTACAGCGGAAGCAACTAATACCTGAGATAAAACATGCAAAACGGATCAACATAAAGTTGAGTGAACCTACAGGTTTGAGTAAATAGTTCTCGTATGTTTCATAAAACAGTTTTCATAAATCATTCCTTGAAAATAAGTTCTCAAAAATCAGTAAACATTTATCAGTATAAACCACTAAGGTTTAATCTCAAAAGTTTGCATACAGCAAATGCTAAGTATTAAACTGTTTGTAATCGGAGATGTCAAGTTTCAACTGAGTAAGACATCAAAAAGTTCTTTTTGTTTCATATGTTTGTAGACATTACCATGTCTAGTTTTAAGTTTGAAAACATCAAGTTTAAGTAACATTCACCGTAAGTTAGGCCACGAGATTTATGAAATAAAAGTATCGTAAAAGTATACATTTATCATGAGCACTTGATTATAAAGCTTTAACCCTGCGGATAGGTAAAGCGCTACACGTCTTCCCTTTACCCTTTCTAAGCATACACCGATCAAGTGAACAAGTTACAACAGAATAAGCACCTCGTAGGTTGAGGCGAGGTTTGTCAAACCTAACGGTACCGTCCCTATAAGTCGAGCTTACTTAAAGTAATTAATATAATCAAGCTAAGGGATTTTTTATTTGAACTCATATGTATATTTGTTTAGTTACTCGTGCCTAATATGTAAAACAGTTGTAAAAATAGTTTAAGAAACAGTTTCAAAAGCAGCATGTATCTCATCCCAAAAATGTTAATGAAAAAGGGACTGTATACTCACCTTAGCAAAAGCACTGAAATCTCTTAGTAAAACCGTACAGTAGTAAAAAAAAACATGACCGAACAACGCAACCTAGTCAAATAGGTCATCTTAAGTATACATATAGCTCACACTATGTCAACCCATAGTGTACGCATAGTCCTAGTGCTTAGACTAACTCAATATGCATGTAAAAGTCAACTAGTCCAAGCAAGTCAACCAAAGTCAACTCAAAAGTCAACTCGGTCAAAGTGGTCAACTAAAGTCAAACATCTCAGTAGGTTATGCAATCATGGTCAACATGTCAAACCTAAGTCAAATAACATGTTACAGCTCATAGTTCAACAATTTGCACATTCACAGTTTATCGCATGTCTTTAGAATACGCGCATCACAAAAAGAAACGAGTATAACTCTTAGCACATAATTCATGAAAATATGAAAAACTTCATATCACAACTAGACTCAAAATCAATTCCAAAAATTCTAACTCAGCCCTCATACGATGTCTACAAGTCGGGTTTCAGAAAAGGTGTAGTTCCCGTTTACCAAATCAGTTTCAGCATGCCCATAAGTTTTAGAACATTTCTCATTTAATATTGAAAATAGCTTTTAATGAACTGCCAATTGGAGATGACTAAAAACATCCAAAGTTTTAATGATAAAATAATCAAAGACATTTATTTAGCCAATTTGTACAGATTAGCCTATCTTTATAGACCCTTTAGTTTTAGTTAACAAACAGACATATCATTTGGTCAAGCTTATAACTCATGGCAATACACGTTTTCAGAAGTTAGAATGCAAATGAAATATACTAAGGAACATATAAACTAACATATTCTAGAAGATCATGGTCTCAATCAACTTCTAGTTCACACAAGGTAATTTCTTTTGCATTCGAAAACAGTTTCAGCTCTCTTTAAAAAGCAAATCTTCGTTTTGACACACCGAGAGCATTACAAAAGCTTTGGACGCAAATCTTAAGTCCAACATGCATGATTTTTCACAAGGAATACAATGGTACATATTTCAATAGCTAAATCACAAAGCACATAAATCAAAAAATTCGGATTACATACATAACCTAGTTAAAACTTCGATTACACATAACGGGAGCATACGATAACGAAATCAGGCGAAATCAATGTTCAAACTTATTAATTTTTCAACACCTATTCATCTAGATAATATACAAGATCAGTATATAAACCAATTTGATCAGATCCATGGCATACAAATTCATGATACATGCAAACGATAACAATCGAGTAAATTAACGACAAACGACAACTCTTATCGCATTTAATTGAGAACTAGACTTGATTACACTATGTAATTGAATAAAATCAGATCTAATAAGATTAGGGTTAGTGGTTTTATACCTTTAAAACACAAATTGCTTATACCAATAGATAGAGAACGATGAGAGGATCACGAATATATAAACAATTTAGCAATCAAGCAAGAAATTGAAGTGTTCTTGATCCTTGGAAGGTGTTAACTATTTTTTTGGGGTTATGGGGCTGTTCTTGGTAGTGGGTTTGATGTAGGGAAAGAATAGCATCCTTTTGTTTGATAAATTTAGGGCCTAAATCAAGTGGGTATTTAGTTAAAAGGCCAAACTTGTCCAATAAATGGGTGGGATGAGGTAGGTTCGGCTGAATGAGCCCATCTAGGGTGTTCCTGAGCTCGTTTTGTCTAAAAGCTTGTACGCGCTTGGTCCTTTTAAAATGCTGTTAACCGTACCGGGTCTCCGGAACGTTAACTAGTCTTTGAAACGAAATCACCAGGTTTAATTTATTAAATAAATAATAAATTAAATAAGTTTTTTTAAAGTCAATAATTATTAAAAATAATTATTTTCTCGTTTTTCTATGTTCCGTAAACTGCAAAGCTTGCTAGGCGATTAAGTTAATCGTGTCGTTTTCTAGGTATTTCGTTATCCGAAACAAGTTCATACATTAATATAACATATCAATTCAAGTAATCCATTAGGATCAAGTATGCATTTAAATCCATTAAACACATAAAGTCTAAGTAAACACCGTTAAATATTTAACGGACAGGTAACGATAATAACGGAAAAAGTCGGGTTGTTACAACGGTAAACCAATTGACGTTTGCTCACTTTCTCATGCATAACTTACATGCAATATTGTGATAGATATACACTGAAATAATTCATTTTCATTTCTATTAACATATTCTCTATAACAAAAATGTGATATGTCTACTAAATATATTAAGATCATATATGCGCACCACATAAAACATACATGCATTTTAAAATTAAAATTGAAAGGATATACTAATTGTTCTTACATACTAATTGTTGACCAATATTTAGTCGTTTGTGTTCCATGAAACGACAACAATTTATCAACTCAATTTCTACAATCTCACCTCCTCCTTCAAAGTCCATAATCACAAGTTCTTATATACTAATTGTTGACCAATATTTGGTCGTTTGTGTTCCATGAAACGACAACAATTTATCAACTCAATTTCTACAATCTCACCTCCTCCTTCAAGGTCCATAATCACAAACCCACCAACAAATTACATGGGACCTATCTTCCTATTCGTATCGAGTTAATTTTCACCGCCCACACCATTAAATTCGAAATAATTTTACGAAAAAAACGCAACTAACTACACTCGAAACGGCCTCTTTTTAAAAAAAAACGCTATTCATCTCGACATCTTAGACGAGACTATCTCTCTATTCGTCGCGAGTTATTTTTCACCGACATCACCATTAAACTCGAAATAATTTTACGAACACAACGCAACTAACTATACGTGAAACGAAAGATTTAAAAAAAAACGCTAAACATCTCAGGCTACCTTTCATAAATATATACACACATATAATAAACAACCCAAACTAACAATATCATGTCGATGAATTGAGCATTTGCTAACTTCATGAGCTTATAAAGGAAAAGACCTGAATTCCAGCCCTTCCGTCCCCTTCTTTTTTTTTTGCGATTTTTTACTTCATTTCTCGCTCGACATTACTTTCATAAGACGTCAAAAATGATCAGACTATTAGGTATACTAGACACTAATCGCGTATATCCAAACACTCCCGCCGCAACGCGCGGGCGGGTTATTTTCTAGTTAACTATAATATATGTTCAAGGAAAAGAGGGTAATAATCATAATATCACAAAGATACATATTTACTAACAATGCAAGTAATCCATTTATTCTGAAATTTCATTAAACTTATAATGTGTGTACATGATTATTTATAAATAATCGTAACATGAAACAATAACGCATGGATAAATATACTTTAAGTTAAAACAATACAAAATTGTGAATGAATATAAACATGCCATTTCTTAAATACCATCATATCCATTACTAAAATAATTAAATTTCTAAACATAATTAGCAACACATAATTCGATTATATATTTTCAATAAAACATATCATGAAATATTCATCAAATAGATTAACAAATATATAACCGGGGTTCAAAACATCGTAGTTCTGATACCAATGAAGGAAATATAGAATAGATTCTAGACATACCTGAAAACTAGTAGCGGAAGCGAAATGATCGTTGTTTAGATCACCGATCAGGGAAAGCAATCACAAACAGAAAGCTTTTACGGTTCACAAGCTAAGATTTCATAATCTAGTTTGCCTCATACACGAACTTAATAAGAACGTTGTCTTGTCTCTCTCATTGTTTCTCTCATATGTATGTATAGTGTATTTGATTACATATTTTTATATGTTTAGATCTCATGCATAAAACTCATTATATATAGTAAACTAATATTAACCACAAAGGTTAGTGAAAGGTCACCATAAATATCATACGTAATTGATAATTCTATCTCATTAACAATTAGTTTAATGATTATTTAGTAATACATAATTATTGTCATAGTGAATACATTGTATTAGCCATTAAGTTAGTTAGTGGGCGGATTGAATACGAGTAAAACCCTATCTAAATTCCAACACTAAACCCTAATTCGATGACATATACAACATTGCTTCGTGTTAGAAAAATAAAAATAATTTACGAAAACGAAATTTGATGACGTACGATGATAATTGAAAGTGGTTGGGCAAGCATTGACCGACTTATTTGTGAAAGTGTTGGATTTAACACCACTTTTAACCCTCAACCCAAATTAATTTGTTGCGTCTCTACTAATTTATTGTTATTGTTATTCTAAATACACAAGTTTAAAAATTTATGTCACTTTCTTTCGGAGAAAGTATGCACCTTATAGTTACAAACTAGTTGTGGAGCCCTCGCTTCGCGCTGGGAGCTCCGTTTTGAATGCGAGTTCAAAAAAAAGTCTTGATCTATTTTGTAAAAAAGAATTTTTTTCGACATCTAACATTGAAGGGTTGTTCCTTTTGTGAAAGTTGCTTCTTTTAGCGTTCGGGTTTTATTTTAAAAAAAAAAAGTTAGTAAAGTGGGGGTTCGATTTGTATTTTAATAAAAGTTAGGGGGTTAAGTTTGTGAAATTTGAAAAAATATACGTATAAAGTGGAAGTTCGATTTGTATTTTAATAAAAGTTAGGGGTTAAGTTTGTGAAAATTGAATATTAGTAAAAAAAAAAGAAAAGTTAGTAAAGTGGGGGTTCGATTTATATTTTAATAAAAGTTAGGGGGTTAAGTTTGTGAAATTTGAAAAAAATATACGTATAAAGTGGGAGTTCGATTTGTATTTTAACAAAACTTAGGGGGTTAAGTTTGTGAAAATTGAAAAAGGAATAGTACTATTCATTTCACCTATGCATTTTAGATATTGGTATATAAATTAATAAAATGTGAAATTATATATATATATATATATATATATATATATATATATATATATATATATATATATATATATATATATATATATATATATATAATCAAGAGAGAATCACTTTTTGGGGAGAAGTAAACTTTTTTTAAATTTTGGTTCTTTTCGAATTTTTTTTTCTTTTCAGAAATCAAAATTAAGTAAAAATATGAACATTTAAAAAAGACACTTTGTGACGAATATTACTATTTTGGTGGTAAAATGCACGAAGAAAAAAATGAAAACATTAAATGCATTGAATGTTTTGATTCTGAGTTTATCGTTTTGTTTTAGTCTTGTGTGAAGTGTTTTTTTTTGAAATTTAGCTCAATTTAGCTCGATTCTGAGTTTATCGTTTTGTTTTACTTCCCCCCAAAAAAATGTTTCCTCTTGATTAAATCTCTCTCTCTATATATATATATATATGTGTGTGTGTGTGTGTGTGTGGTCTTTGTACATAAATAATCTATATTTATTTGGTTTTTGCTTACATATATGCTTTCTAGTTTTAGAAATAAAGAAATATGATAAAGACTAGTTATTAGTTATGATTATATGATAATAATGATAATAAACAAATACCTAACTTTAATATTGACAATGTACTGATGTACGTAGTAATAAAAATCTTCTTTTGAAAAATGGAGATAGTGACAAGTCGCGAATGAGGAGGTGGCAAACAAAGAGTGGGCATGAAATGCTTTCATTTATAATCATACACGTCTCCTCTCACCCCCTCCATTTACTTTTTTATATATATACTAATAAAACAACTCGTAGAACCACAGATTTATTTAAACGAAACAGTTTAATGATATATTATAGGTATTAAGTGAACGTAAATGCTAAAGTTATTTAGTTTAATGACCCGTGAAATCACAAGTTCAACTAAGAAACTCGTCAGCTGAACATTTCATCAAACACTTAAAATACATATTAAACAATCCACATCTAATCATAAGAGATGATATTGGTTGTCATTTTATTTTAAAAGTGTAAATCAAAATATAAATTTAGAATTGGTTTCTTTCTGCCTAGCTTTTATATCTTTCCGTACTCGATTAAAATAATTAATAAATTAATTAAAATAATTATATTTTAATAATTAAAATAATTATTAATAAGATTTAATAATAATAATTAATTAATAAGTTTTAATTTAAATTTAAAATTATTTAGATTAATGACATCACCTACCATGTTTAGATATTTTTTTCTTTTTCTTTTTAATTTTTTCTTAATAAAAGAATTAGCCTAATAATGACATCATTATTTTAGCATTTTAATATTAACTCTCTATATATATATATATATATATATATATATATATATATATATATATATATATATATATATATATATATATATATATCATAAAAAAAAACCAAGTAGTTACGTCGAATTTGTGAGTTATCGATAGTCACATTTAAGTACACGTTTTGTGAAAGTTTGAATAATTGAGTTTGTTAATAGTATATTCACATTACAAACATTTAACAAGATATAATTAAATTACATAATACTTCGTAAGTGCTTATTTGTAAAAAGCAAAAAATTTTGTGTTCATTTGTAAATGAAAAAAGTTTATGTTTTAATATCTGTGTTCATTTGTTAAAATAAAAACTTTTATGGTCTTTTGTAAAAATAAATTTCTTTTACTATTTATGTGTTCATTTGTAAAAACATTTCTGCTCTTTTGTAAAATATGATAAAATTATACTATTTATAACATTTTATCTTTTAGAAGAATGAGTAATAATAATAATAATAATAATAATAATAATAATAATAATAATAATAATAATAGTAATACTAAATAATAATAATAACAGTATAATAATAATAATAATAATAATAATAATAATAATAATAATAATAATAATAATAATAATAATAATAATAATAATAATAATAATAATAATAATAATAATAATAATACTAATACTAATTAATAATAATAATAGTATAATAATAATAATAATAATAATAATAATAATAATAATTATTATTATTATTATTATTATTATTATTATTATTATTATTATTATTATTATTATTATTATTATTATTATTATAATTATAATAATAAAAAGGAGGTAGGAAAAAACATAGTAGGGTCCCTTGTGGGTACATTTTTAAAAGCTAGAGATACAACTTTTTAATGCAAATGAGTGAGTATATTCTTGATTTTTGGCTTTTAGTAGGGTAGAAGTATGGATCAAAAAGTTGTACCTAGTGCTTTAGGAGTTGTACTTTTATACTATTTATAATATCTTTGTCTATTAGATAATAACTAGATGGAGGTCCAGAGTGGCCCACTACATTGAGCTAGATAATCGGGATGAAAACGTAAAAATAAAAAAAAACAAAAAAAAACTCTATAAGACGAAATAGTTGACGTCGTGATGACATCATCCGATTACTATTCATTTGTGTTGGCTAATATACTTATTATAAATATAAATATAAATAATAATTATAAATATAAATAATAATAATAATAATAACAATAATAATAATAATAATAATAATAATAATAATAATAATAATAATAATAATAATAATAATAATAATAATAATGGTAGTAATAGTAATAATAATAATAATATAATTCAATTAATCTGAACATAAAAGTGAGAGAAAATGTGTGAGAGAGAAAAATACTAGAGAGAGAAAAATTCCGGCGTACACTTCAACGGAAGGTTCAGACAGCGGCGATGAAGGATGGATTAAACGAGGATCAAGGAAGGGGAACTACTACAGGGATCGTGCGACAAGTGTTAACAAACTTCAATTAAGCTCATTCATGTTCTACGACTTTCCTGAAACATGGGGAGTCAATGATTTATGGAAAGCTTTTAACAAATTTGGAACTGTCCGTGATGTGTACCTAGCAAGAAAGAGACTGCAAATTGGGCATAGATTCGGATTCGTACGCTTTAAAGGAGTCAAAAATATTGAAGATATGTTTAAATAATAATTATAAATATAAATAATAATAATAATAATAATAATAATAATAATAATAATAATAATAATAATAATAATAATAATAATAATAATGGTAGTAATAGTAATAATAATAATAATAATATAATTCAATTAATCTGAACATAAAAGTGAGAGAAAATGTGTGAGAGAGAAAAATACTAGAGAGAGAAAAATTCGGCGTACACTTCAACGGAAGGTTCAGACAGCGGCGATGAAGGATGGATTAAACGAGGATCAAGGAAGGGGAACTACTACAGGGATCGTGCGACAAGTGTTAACAAACTTCAATTAAGCTCATTCATGTTCTACGACTTTCCTGAAACATGGGGAGTCAATGATTTATGGAAAGCTTTTAACAAATTTGGCACTGTCCGTGATGTGTACCTAGCAAGAAAGAGACTGCAAATTGGGCATAGATTCGGATTCGTACGCTTTAAAGGAGTCAAAAATATTGAAGATATGTTGTCTAGACTCAACAAAGTCCAACTGCAGGGATAGGGTTTAAGGGCTTATATGGCCCGGGAACACAACAATGACAAACACCACAAACCTGCAAGTAACATCAACCAACATTGTCATTTGAGAAACACTAAAAGTAGGACGGATGAAGTTATATGGAAGATGTACGTGTCCAAAAGCTGAATGGGTGAAGGGAAAGTATGGAAAGAAGTACCAAAGGATAACTTGAACAACAAGAACGATGTGAAGAATCAAGATTTTACCAAAGATAATCCCACACCAGCGGAGGTATTCAAAAACAAGGAAACCGGTCCTCAATAAGAACGTAGATATGTCAAGTTTTTGGAAGATAAGTCAAACAAACCAAATCACAAACCAAATCACAGCAATGAAGATAAGATTAGTATGGTTTCACTTCTTTATGTGGAAGAGAATACCTACATTGAAGATAAAGCAATCATAGGGGAAGTAACAAACTACAACCTGCTCCAACAATTCAGAAGATTATGTGAACTAGAAGATCTCTTTGATATTAGTATCAAATATTTAGGGGGACTAGAAGTCATGATAATTCTTAACTTAGCTGAAGCTGCTTCTAATATCTTACTGAACGAATCTCATGGCATTGAAAGATGGGTTAAGAATCTGATAAAATGGGAAAGGTCGTTCTTCTACCCGGGAAGATTAACATGGATTAGTGTGATCGGGGTTCCAGTCACATGTTGGAATGAAACCACATTTGCAAAAATTGGGGGTTGGTGCGGTGAGGTGATCGAGATGTCCAACTGCAACCTAGAGAGTGATCAAAATCTTACCTTTGGTCGTGTTCTTGTTAACACAACGAATACCAACATCATCAAAGATGCTGCTTTTTATGTTAGTGTGTTTGAAGATTTAAAAGATATGATTCAAATGGATTTAGATGAAACTGATCGTGATTTAGGGGATCAAGACTCCACCAAATCTGAAGACATGGAAGATATAGACAACGATGGTAGTTGCTCCTCGGATGAAGATGAGATGCATAATCAGTCACCGAAAAAAACGCCGAAGAAGTTGAATGGGTGTTGTCATACTGAGGGTTGTCCCAAAAGTTGTAATAATTCCATATAATATGCAGGCGGCCATAATGATGAGATATTGTCACAGAGTCCAAAAAGTGTAAATATGGAAAATATCGATGCAATTAATATCCCTTTAAATGTGGAGAAGGCAAACGTGGGGTAAGAACAAATTGGACTTAATCCTGTAAACCCAACATACCTGAGCCCACTAAAAACCTGGATTTGGGAGAAGAAGGGCCCCTAAATGGGCCTTCACCCTTGATTAATATTCCCAAGCCCAACAACCGTTTGTTACCTGGTAATGGGGCTCTGATCGTGTTGGACTCAACATCCACAAGCCCACATGAAGACTATTCTAAGGTGGATCAAACTGACCATAGCTTGGGCTCGTCTAATCTAACTCAGTTTTATCTCAATCCAAATCAAGTCCAGCAAGACGTCGATCTATTCAAAGCATCATCGATACCCGCTTCCAAATCACAACGAAAAAAAATCATCATCTCCACAAAACCAATCGATGAAAGTCAGAATCACAATCCTTCGGACAAAACCACCTGGAACTCAATTTATAAGTGGAAGAAATCATCAAGGATCATCAAAGCAAAGAACTCGGCAAGAAAGAAAGGTAAAGATACTACCCAGTACATAATTGGCGTGAAGAGGCAGAGAGAGGCATCGATGTCCGAAAAACTGATGTCTAAAACACGAAGAACGGGTAAAATTGATTCGGAGAAAACTGAAAACCCTGATGATAGTGTCAATTTATGTGATTTTGCAAAGCAACTAGGGTTTGCTGGCGAGCAAACCCTGTAACTTACTGTGAAAATTGTTGTGATCGAGATATTTAAGTTTACTTATGAAGATTCTTTCTGTCAATATTCGAGGCTTCAACCAAGATGATAAAGTTAATTGGTTCAAACGGATGGTCTCAAACTCCAACCCCATTGTTGCAGCAGTTCAAGAAACCAAATGCAATTCGATTAAAGAAAGATGGATCGAAAACTTATTGGGATCTCCAAATGTTGGTTACTCAGTAAAAAAATGCAAGTGGTCAACCGGGAGGTCGCTTACTTATGTGGGATTTGAATGTATTCAATGCCAATCATGTGGTTGAAGGTGAATTCTTCCTAGCTATAAAAGGTAAACTTTCTAATTATAGTACCGAGATTGTGATTGTGAACGTATACGAGCCCCATAATGATGCAAAGAAAAGGAGATTTTGGGATAGCTTAAATGACCTTTTGAAAGTTAATAATGTGGCTTGGGTTGTATGTGGGGATTTTAACGAAGTAAGATCCGAATTCGAAAGAGAAAATATCAACTTTACGAAGAGAATGGCAACTTTTTTCAACGATTTCATTGCCAAAAATTGTCTCATTGAAATTCCCCTTATAGGCAAGAGATTCACGCGAATTAGTGATGATGGAATTCAATTTAGTACGCTCGATCGTTTTCTTGTGTCAGAAAATTTCGCTCAAATGTGGGATGATCTACATGTCTCTGCTTTAGACCAAAACCTATAAGATCATACCCCTTTATTACTCAAGAATGGGAAGGACGACTTCGACCTAAACCTATCAGAGTTTTTGACTCTTGGCTAGACAACATAGAAGCTGAGAATGTAGTTGCTGAAGCTTGGAACATCCCTGTTGTTGGGCACCGCAAAGATACGGTATTTAGGTTGAAACTTAAAAATGTGAAGGACAAACTACGTGAATGGAGTAAAAGGAATAATGGGAAAATTGATGAAGATCTCAGGAAACTAAATGAGGAATGTAACCAATTTGAACTCGAAGCTGAACAACGTACACTATCGAACGAAGAGAGGAAGACCAGGTTATAAAAAAGAGGCAAATGGATTGAAAAAGACCGAGATAAAAGGAATATGTTGAAACAAAAAGCACAGATTAAATGGGCAATCGAGGGCGATGAAAACTCCAAATTTTTTCACTCGGTGATTAAAAGACGCAACAATACAAATAACATAAGGGGGCTGCATATAAACGGGTCATGGTGTGACAACCCCGGTACTATCAAACATGAAGTTCACAGATACTTCGAATCGTTTTATAAAGATAACAACAATAGGGGATTCGTTTTCGATAGGTTTGAAACAGTAATGATATCTGCTGACGATGCTTCACAAATTGAATCTGTGTTTTTCGAATAGGAGGTTTGGGATGCAATCAAGGATTATGGTATCTCGAAAGCCTCCGTACCTGATGGTTACAATTTCTATTTTTATAGGAAATTTTGGGGACTTATTAAAAATGATCTAATGACTGCTCTCCACTAGTTTTGGGAACATGGAGACATATCTTTGGGTTGCAATGCCTCGTTCATTACTTTAATACCCAAAATAAACGACCTGATCCACCTTTGTGATTATAGGCCGATAAGTATTATTGGCAGTTATTATAAGATAATCGCTAAAATCCTTGCTAACCGGCTCCGGAAAGTGATCAACAAGTTAATAGGGATTGAACAAAGTGCTTTCATTAAGGGTAGATCGATACTCGATAGCATCCTCATTGCTAATGAATTAATAGATGATGTCAAAAGAAAAAAATCCCAATGTTTTATATTCAAAGCCGATTTCGAGAAAGCGTTTGACTGTGTGAGATGGAAGTTCTTACTTGACATAATGGAAAAGATGGGGTTTGGTTCCAAGCGGAGAAAATGGTTCGAGTCTTGCTTCCGATCAGCTTCTATTTCGGTATTGGTAAACGGGTCCCCAAGGAATTTAACCTTCATAAAGGGGTGAGACAAGATGACCCACTATCGCCATATCTCTTTATTATCGCAAGTGAAGGTTTGAACATCCTCACTAAGATCGCAGCAAGAGACAATCTGATAAGAAGAGTGGAAGTCAGACAAAACAATATTGTCATCTCTCACTTACAATTTGCGGATGACACAATATTCTTCGGGGATTGGAACAAGCGCAATATTAGAAACGTTCAAAAAACACTGGTTTGCTTTGAAAAGCTCTCGGGTTTAAAGATTAACTTATGGAAAAGCTACTTATATGGTGTTGGGGTCTCAAAAGCTGAGATAGCTAATCTGGCACTAGAACAAGGATGCAATGAGGGCTCTATTCCGTTTGCCTATCTTGGTATGCCTATTGGTAAAAAGATGAGTAAAAAGTGGCATGGGACCCAATTATTGAGGAAATTTAAAAAAAGATTATCTGCTTGGAAATCTAGAACAATTTTGTTTCGGGTAGGCTAACGCTTATCAAATCGATCCTTAGTAGTTTACCACTCAATTTCTTCTAGTTGTTTCGTGCTCCTTCATCCGTCATCAACCTTCTCGAGAATATACGCCGTAAGTTTTTCTGGGGCGGGTCGGGGAGTGATATAAAACTATCATGGTTGAAGTGGGACACAATACTTTTACCTTATCATGAGGGCAAGTTGAATATCACATCACTTAAATCCAAAAATTGGGCTTTGCTGGGCAAACGGTCGTGGCATTTTCGTACTGAAAACGGATCACTATGGGTTAGCATAATCAAGAGCATTTATGGGCGGGATGGGGGGTTGGGTTCTAATTTTGCTAATGGTTCATTGAAGTGTGTTTCAGTGTGGGATAGCATCATTAAACTAGGTGCGGAAATGTACGAGGCTTGAATAAATTTAGAAGATTACTTTGAAAGAACTATCGGTGATGGACATGATATTCGTTTCTGGGACGACATGTGTGTGACGACCCCGTCAAAACACTTAACGGATCCGTCAGTTGGTCCCACAGCTTGATCGGACTTAAATGAATTAAATAAACAAAGTTGCATTCTTTTATTTCAAAATGTTTCCCAAAAAGGAAACAAACCAAATTAAGTAGTTTGAAAACCAACCAACCATAATATGAAACCAAAAGTTGACACAAACATTGCCAACAAACCCACAATTTAAATTATCCAAAATAGAATGCAAACTTAAGTTTCATAAATTGTTTCATAAAATCTGCCCAAATGCATGCAGACTCTTCTAACGACAGCGGAAGCATCAAATAACTCAAGTACCTGTGAAAACATGCAAGTAAACTGTCAACACAAAGGTTGAGTGAATTATAGGTTTAAATAAATAAGTAAACTTTAGACCACAAGATTTAAAAATGTTAGAAAACATTAAACATTATTCCATTATCAATGAGCCACCTGGTAACCACTTAACCCTTTATTTACCCTTGCCAAACACAATAAAAAAAAATATACACTTGGACAGTGTATCTACAACAAATTACGAAGTACTAAACATTCCGATTATAAATTGCTAGCGCGACTAGCTCGAAATGGGGTTGTCAAACCCGATAGATCTATCCGTAGGATTCGCGTTCACCGGTAGAAACCAATGATTACAGTTACCAGACTAGGGAATATTTTTGTCCAACTCACAATGAATAATTAAATTTAACTGTTACTTGTGTCTAAACGTAAATAAAAATCTGCATGTAATCACATCCCAAAAATATACTTTGAAAAGTATGTAAAAACGGGACTATAACTCACCTTAAATAGCAACTGAAGAAATCTCACAAACAAGCGATCAGCACGTAAAGTAAAGTGATCAAGAAAGATCACAACGCCGACCTATAAATAAAGCAGGTCGAAATAAATAACTAACTTAGGCCAAGTCTTAGTATGATAGCTATTGTACATGTTGCAAGTAGGCATAGAACATTACTCAGCAAGCATCGGTTTGATTGGAACAGCATAAGGACACACACTTTCTATTTTTAGAAAGTTTCTATTTTTAGCAGGTTTCCATTTTTGGAAAGTTTTCTATTTTAGGAAAGTTTCTATTTTTGGAAAGTTTCTATTTTTGGAAAGTTTCTATTTTTGGAAAGTTTCTATTTTTGGAAAGTTTCTATTTTTGGAAAGTTTCTATTTTTGGAAAGTTTCTATTTTTGGAAAGTTTCCAAATTTAGAAAGTTCTATTTTTAGAAAGTTTTGAAGTTAGGAAAGTTTCCTTATTTAGAAAGTCAACAGAAGTCAACTGAAAGTCAAAGTCAACCGAAAGTCAACTCAAAAGTCAACCTTGGTCAAACCTAGTCAACATTAATTTTAAAAGTGTAAGTTATAATAATAACATAGGTTATAATGTTATTTAAAGTCAAAAGTGTATAATAATGTCTTAACATAAGTTTAATTAAATAAAATGAATTATTAAAGTTAATATAAGTTGAAATGTTATAATTAGTATAACATAAGTATTTAATTAATTAATTAAATATCAATCATAATATAAATATTATTAATTTATAATAAATTTTAAATCATATCATAAGTATTATTAATTAATAATGAATTATTAATCATATCATAAGTTTCTAATTAAAATTATTAAATCATAAGTATTTAATAATTAAGTCATAATTAAATAATAATTAAGTCTTATAATAATTAAATAATTATTTAATATTTATTATAAGTCTTATAATAATTTCTCATAATTAAATTTAATACTTATCATAAGTATTTTCCTTTAACAATTAAAAGTGTTATTAATCATAAGTTTAATTAAAATGTTAATTAAATTATAATTAATAATTAAATAATATAATAAATAATTATATTAAAAGTCTTAAAATAAAATAATTACTTCTTTAACATAAGTAATTAATTAATAATGAATTCCATAAATTTTATCATAAGTTTAATCATTAACCATAAGTTTTAAGTTTAAAAGTTCGCCGGGTCGTATCTTGAGCCCCGGGTGTCGGTTTCGGGCAAGCCACATATGTAACTTCACCTACTCAAACCACCCGACACATTTATGAACTCAAGAACACTCCAAGAACAGTCCCTAAGTCGTGCATATCAGCCCTGACTTCAATTGGGAAATCATTTTACTCAAATCAGTAATTCGGGCGAAACGGGTGAACCGTGGCTCGGATTTAGGTGACCCGAACATGAATATTCGTCCCACCATCAGTCCTAACCAAATGAGGCACCCTAAAGACACCAAGGATGGTCACAAAGTCGGACCCAACCTTGTTCATGCCAAGAACACCTTTCAATCTTTAACAAAAACCAAATTAAGCGTATCTAGGGCTCCGGGAATCGAAACGACATGAATCCGGAGTCTAAAGTTAATGTCTTGATGAGAGGAACTCATTTATGTACTTTATTTTAACATTCATAACAGTTACAAAGTCAGAATATACGTTACAAACTGCTGTCCAAAATTTACAAACCGAAAACATGAACAAACGAGTAATTCTACGCATCCAAACAACATTACAACAACTTATACATATCATACTAATCATATAACATCAAAATACAGAAAAATAAATAAAAATGAAAAGATCTAGGGTTAGGGTTTATACCCTAATCAAGAATCAAAGTATATAGATGTGTAGAGAACGAAGAGAGGAACGCGATGGTGTTAATTGATTTATGATCCAAGCTTTAATTTTGTTGAAGAATGGTGATGATGGTGGTGATGTATTCGACGGCCAAAGGGGGAAGAGGGAGGAAGAGAGCACAAAAAAATAAGATTAGGTTTTGATTTTGTAAAATGAAGTGGAAAAAGAAAAATCAAGGGAGTATACCCCCTCCCTTGGTGGGTTTCGGCCGAATGGGGGGGTGTGGGGTGGGCCCCACTAGCCCGTCTTGCTAAATGATGAAATCCTTGTGGCCCGAGATCCCGTACGAAGCCCGAAACGCGAAAACGCACTTACGCGATTAAAAATCCGGAAAGATAACAAACGCGCGACGAAAAATAAATATAAATACACCTATAAATAATATGACCTTAAAATATCATATTTAAAATATTTAGGATTTAAAAATCCCGAAAGCTCGACCGTTGGTTTAAAAACCGAAAAGATTCGCCGGATGGAAATCCGCGGAACGTAGAAACGTATAATTTAAAATATGAATACATATATCCACATAACACATAATAATTATTATATATATATTATTACAAAAATAATAGTATAGGTCATGGAAATGACGTGGCACACTAACAGTTAACGGTCGTTAAATAATTAACGGAAAAAGATAACGGAAAAAGTAGGGTCGTGACAGTACCTCCCCGTTACGGAAATTTCGTCCCGAAATTTAAGCAGGCGCAGGGGTTGACTCGGCATCTGAGAACAAATGCGGATACTTCTGCTTCATTTGGTCTTCACGCTCCCAAGTGAACTCGGGACCGCGTCTAGCGTTCCATCGGACCCGAACAATAGGAATTCTGCTCTGTTTAAGAGTCTTAACCTCTCGGTCCATGATCTCAACTGGCTCCTCAATAAAATGCAATTGCTTGTCAACCTGAAGTTCCTCCAAAGGAATAGTCTGATCAAATTCAGCCAAACACTTCTTTAAGTTCGAAATATGGAAAACATCGTGAACAGCACTGAGTTCTTGTGGCAACTTCAAACGATAAGCCACCGGTCCAACTCTTTCAATGATCTCAAACGGTCCCACGAAACGAGGACTTAACTTCCCTCTTTTACCAAAACGAATAACACCCTTCCAAGGCGAAACTTTTAACATAACACGATCACCAACTTGAAATTCAACATCTTTCCTTCCTTTGTCGGCATAACTCTTTTGCCGACTTCTAGCAGTTCTCAACCTTTCTTTAATTTGAACAATCTTCTCAGTAGTCTCGTGAATAATCTCTGGACCTGTAAGTTGAGCATTCCCAACCTCATTCCAACAAATAGGAGATCTACACTTCCTACCGTACAAAGCTTCAAAAGGTGCGGCTTTAATACTTGCGTGGTAGCTGTTGTTATAAGAAAACTCAGCTAACGGCAAATACCTATCCCACCCATTTCCAAAATCAATCACACAAGCTCGCAACATATCTTCTAATGTCTGAATGGTCCTCTCACTTTGACCATCCGTTTGAGGATGATAAGCGGTGCTCATATCCAATCTAGTGCCCAAGGCTTCTTGCAACGATTGCCAAAATCTCGATACAAATCGACTATCTCTGTCGGAAATTATAGAAACGGGAACACCATGCCTCGAAACAATCTCTTTCAAATACAAACGGGTGAGTTTCTCCATGGAATCGGTTTCCCTAATCGGCAAAAAGTGAGCCGACTTAGTGAGTCGATCTACAATCACCCAAATCGCATCGTAGCCACCCGAAACTCTAGGTAACTTAGTGATAAAATCCATAGTGATACCTTCCCACTTCCACTCGGGAATTTCTGGTTGCACCAACAATCCGGACGGTTTTTGATGTTCAGCTTTGACCTTAGAACAGGTCAAACACTTAGCCACATACGTAGCCACATCTCCTTTCAAATTTGGCCACCAATACAGCTCCTTGAGATCATGGTACATCTTCCCTGAACCAGGATGAATAGAGTACCTAGACTTATGAGCCTCATCCAAAACAAGTTGTCGCAGTTCACCAAACTTCGGAACCCAAAGACGTCCTACAAAGTACCTAGTACCATCTGCTCGAATCTCGAATTTCTTAGCCATACCTCTTACGTTTTCTTTCACAAAATTCTCTTCTTTTAAGGCTTCTTGTTGTGCCTCAAGAATCTGCCTTGCGAGGTTTGATCTAACTGTCATATTCAAGGCCCTAACCCTGCGAGGTTCAGTCCTTTCTTTACGACTCAATGCATCAGCCACAACATTGGCCTTACCCGGGTGATACAAAAGGTCACAATCGTAATCATTCAACGTCTCAATCCATCTTCGTTGTCTCATGTTCAACTGTTTCTGATCGAGGATATGTTGAAGACTTTTGTGATCTGTGTACACAGTACTCTTGACCCCATACAAATAATGTCTCCAAATCTTAAGTGCAAAAACAACGGCCCCCAACTCTAAATCATGAGTTGTATAGTTCTGCTCGTGAATCTTCAACTGACGTGATGCGTACGCAATAACCTTCTTTCGTTGCATCAAAACGCAACCATAGCCTTGTCGTGATGCGTCACAATAAACAACAAAATCATCATTACCCTCCGGTAAAGACAATATCGGAGCGGTAGTCAGTTTCTTCTTCAAAATCTGAAAAGCATTCTCCTGTTCATCCTTCCACTCATACTTCTTCCCTTTATGCGTTAAAGCAGTCAGAGGTTTCGCTATACGAGAGAAATCCTGGATGAACCTTCGATAGTAACCTGCCAAACCTAAGAACTGACGAATTTGAGTAGGAGTTTTCGGGGTTTCCCACTTTTCAATCGCCTCAATTTTAGCAGGATCAACTTGTATTCCTTGTTTGCTAACAATGTGACCAAGGAACTGAACTTCTCTTAACCAAAAAGCACACTTAGAGAACTTAGCGTACAACTCTTCTTTCTTTAACAAATCGAGCACTAACCTCAAGTGTTCATCGTGCTCTTCTTCACTCTTAGAATAGATAAGGATGTCGTCGATGAAAACAATAACGAACTTGTCCAGATAGGGTCTACACACACGGTTCATGAGGTCCATGAACACAGTAGGTGCATTTGTCAATCCGAACGGCATGACAAGAAATTCAAAGTGACCGTAACGGGTGCGAAAAGCAGTTTTCGAAACATCAGATTCTTTAACACGCAACTGATGATAGCCAGAACGAAGATCAATTTTTGAATAAACAGAAGAACCCTGAAGCTGATCGAACAGATCATCAATTCTCGGAAGAGGATAACGATTTTTAACAGTGAGCTTATTCAGTTCACGATAATCAATGCATAAACGAAAAGAACCATCCTTCTTCTTAACAAACAGAACAGGAGCTCCCCAAGGGGACGAACTAGGACGAATAAAACCTTTGTCTATCAACTCACGGAGTTGACTTGACAATTCTTGAAGTTCAGAAGGCGCAAGACGATAAGGAGCACGTGCTACAGGAGCAGCACCGGGAACAAGATCAATTTGAAATTCTACCGCGCGTTGCGGCGGAAGGCCAGGTAAGTCATCGGGAAACACCTCGGGAAAATCCCTAACAATATGAACGTCATCAACGTTCATTACTTCCTTACTAGGATCAACAACATGAGCAAGAATAGCATGACGGCCTTTGCGAAGATGTTTACGAACTTTCATACAGCTAATAAGGTTTAACTGTGTGCATTTCTTATCTCCAAAGACCATCAGTGGCTCTCCAATCACATCAGTAATACGAATAGCCTTATCATAACAGACGATCTCGGCACGGTTCGCGGACAACCAATCCATACCAATAACAATATCAAAACTACCAAGTTCAATCGGTATCAAATCTATCTCGAAATCCCTACCACCCAGATTAATGTTACACTTACGATGTACAGTCTTAGCAGTAAGTTCCTTACCATTAGCTACTTCAACAACATAAGTATTGTCTAAGAGAGCTAACGGCGTTTTGATTCTCGGACTTAATTTACTCGACACGAAACTTAAATCAGCCCCTGAATCAAATAACACATAAACTGATAAATCATCGACTGAGAACGTACCAGTAACAAGCTTAGGATCTTCCTCCGCATCCTTAGCATTAATGTTGAACGCTCGGCCGCGTGCAGTCTCTGCAGTCTTCTTGTTGGGACAAGCATCTCGAAAATGCCCCGGCTTCCCACACTCATAACAAACCCTTGGATTACCTCCATTATTCGATTTCCCATTACCGTTACCGTTACCACCTCTATTACCAACATTATTATTATTACCACCAGTCGCGGGAGTAGCAGACCCCGACAAAAGCACTGTACAATCTTTAGCAATGTGCCCTTGCTTAGAGCACCTCTTACAAGTAACTGTGCAGTAACCATCATGAACTTTATAGCAACGAGGACACACACGCTGATTTCTGTTGTTAGCACCTGAGGTATCCTGTTTCTTCTGCTGATTTTGGTTTTGATTGCGGTTGTTATCCCACTTTCGTTTCCCATTATCAGCTTTCTTGACAACCTCCTCACTACTTTCAACAACTGTAGTCTTGCTTCTTCTCAACACCTTGTCATTAAGTTTGTGAGCCATAGTCATAGCTGCCTCAATAGTCTGGGGTTCACTGGACTCAACCCCGTGTTCAATCTTCTCGGACAAACCATCAATGTAAGCCTCAATTTTGCGGTCCTCATCCGCATAAACCCTAGGACACAGCAAAGTTAACTCGAAAAACCTTCGTTCATAGGCATCTAACTCGGTGCCATGCATTTTCAAATTCTTGAGCTCAACCTCTAGCTTCTTAAGCTCACCCCGAGGTCTATAGCGGGTGATCAATCTTTCCTTAAAATCATTCCAGGCCAAACCATAAGCTACATCGCTTCCCAAACTACTAACCAGATTGTTCCACCATGTCAAGGCACTATCCTTGAGAGTGCAACTAGCAAAACTAACTTTGTCCTCTTCACGAACCCGACTGACCCTGAAAATAGATTCGATTTTCTCGAACCAACGAGTAAGCCCTATTGGTCCTTCCGTACCACTGAATTCTTGGGGTCGACCAGCCATAAAAGTTTTGTGGGAGCATCCCACGTTGTTGTTCGCATTGGCGTTAACATCAGCATTTGCTGCCATAGCAGCAGCAATTCCTTCATTGATCAGGCGTTGCATACGCGCTTCAGCGGACTCTCTTGGAGGCATGATCTTCAAAATAGAATAACACATCCGTTAGTACCAAGAATAATACTAGTGTCATAAAGGAATAGATCAAATCACGAAAAGACTAACCATTAAGATATTAGTCAACTAACACTATGAGTAATAACATGACAGTTATGATTGTTATAGAAATAACCATCACATGCATACATATTTTATGATAACATCATACAACATACATAGCACCTAACATACATGAACATATATTACGCATAATATAACATGCCAAGAGCCACAACATCAGAAATAAAACATGATAATGATAATAGATGTCATAAAAATAACCATCCATACATAATGAAAAATATCCCATAACAAAATCTTAATAAAATCCTCGGCAAAACGCCGTACATAACCCAAAATGTATGTATAAAAAGGACATTAAGTCTGATGAAATAGATAATCAATATGAATAATCACATCACATTCGCTTAGAGCGGGTGTGATAAGCTGGTCCAGCATGAGTCTCAGCAGGATCCTCATACTTACGCAACTTCCCTTTCACAACATCCAACTCTTCCTTCAACACACGAACAGTGCTCTCGAGAGCCTCGAACTTAGCATTAACTTCTCGATCACGCTTGCGGTTCGCATCCTCAACCCTATGCTTGAAAGTGATAAAGTTACGCATGTCGGCACGGATCTCGTCCATAACTTCATTATGTGGCAAGGTGCGCAAACAATCACTAAGGGCGTTAATACGTGTCACCTCATTATAAGCCCGGTTCATATGAGTAATGGTAGAAAAATAGTAATGAACAGGATCATCGATCTCCGGTTGATTAGCACGACGTCTAGCAGGAGACGGAGGAGCAGGAGCAGCAACAGAGTTATCGCTCGAAGTCGACATCTGCAAACAGCAAAACCGCAAACCATATACCACAAGATATGAAAGCTAATAATATAACTTATACGAAATGAAATGCATAATAATGCTATAGCAAAATGGTCGGGCTGTAGACTAGACTCTAATGCACCCTAATAACCACGGGTTGACCACATTAAGACCGCCTAGTTCCCTACAACCAGAGCTCTGATACCACATGTGACGACCCCATCAAAACACTTAACGGATCCGTCAGTTGGTCCCACAGCTTGATCGGACTTAAATGAATTAAATAAACAAAGTTGCATTCTTTTATTTCAAAATGTTTCCCAAAAAGGAAACAAACCAAATTAAGTAGTTTGAAAACCAACCAACCATAATATGAAACCAAAAGTTGACACAAACATTGCCAACAAACCCACAATTTAAATTATCCAAAATAGAATGCAAACTTAAGTTTCATAAATTGTTTCATAAAATCTGCCCAAATGCATGCAGACTCTTCTAACGACAGCGGAAGCATCAAATAACTCAAGTACCTGTGAAAACATGCAAGTAAACTGTCAACACAAAGGTTGAGTGAATTATAGGTTTAAATAAATAAGTAAACTTTAGACCACAAGATTTAAAAATGTTAGAAAACATTAAACATTATTCCATTATCAATGAGCCACCTGGTAACTACTTAACCCTTTATTTACCCTTGCCAAACACAATAAAAAAAAATATACACTTGGACAGTGTATCTACAACAAATTACGAAGTACTAAACATTCCGATTATAAATTGCTAGCGCGACTAGCTCGAAATGGGGTTGTCAAACCCGATAGATCTATCCGTAGGATTCGCGTTCACCGGTAGAAACCAATGATTACAGTTACCAGACTAGGGAATATTTTTGTCCAACTCACAATGAATAATTAAATTTAACTGTTACTTGTGTCTAAACGTAAATAAAAATCTGCATGTAATCACATCCCAAAAATATACTTTGAAAAGTATGTAAAAACGGGACTATAACTCACCTTAAATAGCAACTGAAGAAATCTCACAAACAAGCGATCAGCACGTAAAGTAAAGTGATCAAGAAAGATCACAACGCCGACCTATAAATAAAGCAGGTCGAAATAAATAACTAACTTAGGCCAAGTCTTAGTATGATAGCTATTGTACATGTTGCAAGTAGGCATAGAACATTACTCAGCAAGCATCGGTTTGATTGGAACAGCATAAGGACACACACTTTCTATTTTTAGAAAGTTTCTATTTTTAGCAGGTTTCCATTTTTGGAAAGTTTTCTATTTTAGGAAAGTTTCTATTTTTGGAAAGTTTCTATTTTTGGAAAGTTTCTATTTTTGGAAAGTTTCTATTTTTGGAAAGTTTCTATTTTTGGAAAGTTTCTATTTTTGGAAAGTTTCTATTTTTGGAAAGTTTCCAAATTTAGAAAGTTCTATTTTTAGAAAGTTTTGAAGTTAGGAAAGTTTCCTTATTTAGAAAGTCAACAGAAGTCAACTGAAAGTCAAAGTCAACCGAAAGTCAACTCAAAAGTCAACCTTGGTCAAACCTAGTCAACATTAATTTTAAAAGTGTAAGTTATAATAATAACATAGGTTATAATGTTATTTAAAGTCAAAAGTGTATAATAATGTCTTAACATAAGTTTAATTAAATAAAATGAATTATTAAAGTTAATATAAGTTGAAATGTTATAATTAGTATAACATAAGTATTTAATTAATTAATTAAATATCAATCATAATATAAATATTATTAATTTATAATAAATTTTAAATCATATCATAAGTATTATTAATTAATAATGAATTATTAATCATATCATAAGTTTCTAATTAAAATTATTAAATCATAAGTATTTAATAATTAAGTCATAATTAAATAATAATTAAGTCTTATAATAATTAAATAATTATTTAATATTTATTATAAGTCTTATAATAATTTCTCATAATTAAATTTAATACTTATCATAAGTATTTTCCTTTAACAATTAAAAGTGTTATTAATCATAAGTTTAATTAAAATGTTAATTAAATTATAATTAATAATTAAATAATATAATAAATAATTATATTAAAAGTCTTAAAATAAAATAATTACTTCTTTAACATAAGTAATTAATTAATAATGAATTCCATAAATTTTATCATAAGTTTAATCATTAACCATAAGTTTTAAGTTTAAAAGTTCGCCGGGTCGTATCTTGAGCCCCGGGTGTCGGTTTCGGGCAAGCCACATATGTAACTTCACCTACTCAAACCACCCGACACATTTATGAACTCAAGAACACTCCAAGAACAGTCCCTAAGTCGTGCATATCAGCCCTGACTTCAATTGGGAAATCATTTTACTCAAATCAGTAATTCGGGCGAAACGGGTGAACCGTGGCTCGGATTTAGGTGACCCGAACATGAATATTCGTCCCACCATCAGTCCTAACCAAATGAGGCACCCTAAAGACACCAAGGATGGTCACAAAGTCGGACCCAACCTTGTTCATGCCAAGAACACCTTTCAATCTTTAACAAAAACCAAATTAAGCGTATCTAGGGCTCCGGGAATCGAAACGACATGAATCCGGAGTCTAAAGTTAATGTCTTGATGAGAGGAACTCATTTATGTACTTTATTTTAACATTCATAACAGTTACAAAGTCAGAATATACGTTACAAACTGCTGTCCAAAATTTACAAACCGAAAACATGAACAAACGAGTAATTCTACGCATCCAAACAACATTACAACAACTTATACATATCATACTAATCATATAACATCAAAATACAGAAAAATAAATAAAAATGAAAAGATCTAGGGTTAGGGTTTATACCCTAATCAAGAATCAAAGTATATAGATGTGTAGAGAACGAAGAGAGGAACGCGATGGTGTTAATTGATTTATGATCCAAGCTTTAATTTTGTTGAAGAATGGTGATGATGGTGGTGATGTATTCGACGGCCAAAGGGGGAAGAGGGAGGAAGAGAGCACAAAAAAATAAGATTAGGTTTTGATTTTGTAAAATGAAGTGGAAAAAGAAAAATCAAGGGAGTATACCCCCTCCCTTGGTGGGTTTCGGCCGAATGGGGGGGTGTGGGGTGGGCCCCACTAGCCCGTCTTGCTAAATGATGAAATCCTTGTGGCCCGAGATCCCGTACGAAGCCCGAAACGCGAAAACGCACTTACGCGATTAAAAATCCGGAAAGATAACAAACGCGCGACGAAAAATAAATATAAATACACCTATAAATAATATGACCTTAAAATATCATATTTAAAATATTTAGGATTTAAAAATCCCGAAAGCTCGACCGTTGGTTTAAAAACCGAAAAGATTCGCCGGATGGAAATCCGCGGAACGTAGAAACGTATAATTTAAAATATGAATACATATATCCACATAACACATAATAATTATTATATATATATTATTACAAAAATAATAGTATAGGTCATGGAAATGACGTGGCACACTAACAGTTAACGGTCGTTAAATAATTAACGGAAAAAGATAACGGAAAAAGTAGGGTCGTGACACTGTGGGCTGGAAATATTCATCTCAAACACGTTTTCCCTACACTTCACAGATTGGAAAGTAACCCTTTATGTTCGATCAAAGACAGAGTGTTTATCGTTGACGGCAGCTGGAAATTCGAATGGGGCTGGAAAAGATCTCTAACAGGAAGACTCGTAGGTGAACAAGAGCAAATAATCTCTATGATTTCGGGTAATGTGGTTAGCGGTTCGGGTCACACCAAATGGAACTGCAAGCTAGGAGGTAATAACACTTACTCCTCTAAACTTATGGCAGCAAAAATTGATATTACCATCATTTCGAGGAACAATGTAAGCGAGAAAACACTTCGTAATAACTTGATACCACAAAAAATTGGCATATTTATTTGGAGAGTGATAGTGCTAAAAACGAACATATATTTCATAGCATTATCCCTCAAGAAAGACAAACTTTTAGTTGCAGTTGTCCTATTTACAAGGAATATTCGTTTAAATATTAAAAGGTGAAGACAAAAGGCAGATTCGACAAATTGAAAACGCAAACGACCAAAAAGCTAAAAAGTACAAAGTACAAGCAAAGAGGTTCAAATTATTGATAAGGAACGCCTAAAAATGACAAGAGTACAAGCCGCAAAAAGCAAAGTACAAGATATTAAATCATACGAAAGGACGTTCGAAAATCCAAAACCGAGACATGAACCAGCTTTCAACGTACGACGCAACGGACCGAAAGTTACAAATTAATTATGTATATAACTATAATATAATATATAATTAATTATATAAATTATATATTTATATTATATTTATATAATAAAATCCGTCGGCAAGCTAGGAGCCAAACTTATGTTAGCTGGAATCAGGGGCTCCGCACTCGCGGAGCTTTGAAGACAAAAACCTCCGCACTCGCGGAGGTCAAACAGTATTACGTGGGCCTATAAAAGGCCGAGCATTCAGCCGATTTTTACACATCTTTTTCTTCTTCATTCATACGTAAGATATATATATATATATATATATATATATATATATATATATATATATATATATATATATATATATATATATATATATATATATATATATATATATATATATATATATATATATTTATATTTTAATTTTAATTTTAATTTCTAATAATAAGGGTATGTTAGCGAATATTGTAAGGGTGTAAGTCGAAATTCTGTCCGTGTAACGCTACGCTATTTTTAATCATTGTAAGTTATGTTCAACCTTTTTAATTTAATGTCTCGTAGCTAAGTTATTATTATGCTTATTTAAGTCGAAGTAATCATGATGTTGGACTAAAAATATTAAAATTGGGTAATTTGGCTTTGTACCATAATTGGGGTTTGGACAAAAGAACGACACTTGTGAAAATTAGACTATGGGCTATTAATGGGCTTTATATTTATTTAACTAAATGATAGTTTGTTAATTTTAATATAAAGATTTATAATTGGACGTACCTATAAATAACCATATACACTCAATCGGACACGATGGGCGGGATATTTATATGTATGAATAATCGTTCATTTAACCGGACACGAGAATGGATTAATAGTCTATGGAATTATTAAAACAGGGGTGAAATTATGTACAAGGACACTTGGCGTAATTGTTAACAAAGTATTAAAACCTTGGGTTACACGCAGTCGATATCCTGGTGTAATTATTAAACAAATTATTAAAACCTTGTTACAGTTTAAGTCCCCAATTAGTTGGAATATTTGACTTCGGGTATAAGGATAATTTGACGAGGACACTTGCACTTTATATTTATGACTGATGGACTGTTATGGACAAAAACCAGACGGACATATTAAATAATCCAGGACAAAGAACAATTAACCCATGGGAATAAACTAAAATCAACACGTCAAACATCATGATTACGGAAGTTTAAATAAGCATAATTTCTTTATTTTCATATTTAATTGCACTTCTAATTATTGCACTTTTATTTATTGTTATTGTATTTAATTGCACTTTTATTTATTGTCATTGTATTTAATTGCACTTTTAATTATCGTACTTTTTAATTATCGTAATTTTATTTTATCGCACTTTTATTTATCGCAATTTCATTATCGTTATTTACTTTACGCTTTAAATTAAGTCTTTTATTTATTTAATATTTTACATTAGGTTTTAACTGCGACTAAAGTTTTAAAATCGACAAACCGGTCATTAACCGGTAAAAACCCCCTTTTATATTAATAATATTACTTATATATATTTGTATTTTTATAAATTAAAACTAATATAGGGTTAAGCTTTGTTTAAAAGATTCCCTATGGAACGAATCGGACTTACTAAAAACTACATTACTGTACGATTAGGTACACTGCCTATAAGTGTTGTAGCAAGGTTTAGGTATATCCATTCTATAAATAAATAAATATCTTGTGTAAAATTGTATCGTATTTAATAGTATTTCCTAGTAAAAATAAGGCTATTTCATATACACCTCTACGCACATCAAGTATTTTTGGCGCCGCTGCCGGGGAACTTAAACGCCGAAAGCGCAACGATAATAATATAAAAAAATAATAATATAATTTTGTAAAAGTTTTTATTAAGTCCTTCGTATAAAAATATAAGTTTTTTTTAAATATAAAAATATAAAAATACAAAAAGAGTTTGTTAAAAAAATATAAAGTTAAAAAAAAAGTATTTTTACTTTTGATTTTAAAAATAAGTATTTTATTGTTTTATAAAAATATTTAGTTATATTTATATTTTATATATATTTGATAAAACAGAAAAACATAAAAAAAATAAAAATAAAAAACTGAACCTGTGCAAAAACGAACCCCTTTTCAGCCTAAATTTGACCCTCCGCGACTCGCGGAGCTTTTGAACTGGACCTAACCGCACTCGCGGAGGTCAATCTGACAGGTCAACCTATGACTGCAATTAATACGAAATTAGGGTTTAATTAATTTAATTATTTAGTTTTTAGGGTTTTATTTATTTAATTAGTTTAGTTATTTATTTAATTTGTATTATTAAGTTATAATTAGTTTAATTAATTTATAAAATTAATAGTTTTATTAAATAAATAATATAAAAATAATATTTTTATAAAAATTGTACTTTTTACAACTTTAAGTATATTTTTATATTTTGTGCTTTTTTTTATTCGTTTTAGCGTAATACTTGTATTTTTCGCTCGTATTTAGTTTTAAATCATAGTATTTGCCATAGTTATTTTTATTTCTAGATTTTTAGGCTTTGCCGTAAAATCCCTTAAGTGCTTTTTCTTTAGACTAAGATTTAGGTGCTTTAGAATTTTGCGACGCTGTTCTAAGTTTTTAGTACCTTTTTAAGATATTGCCATTTGGGATATAGAATTCCTTGTAAGCTTTAATATTTTTAGACGCAACTTTTAATTCTTAGTTTTTAGTTTCTTTTTAAGTTTCGACGCGCTACTTTCTTATTTTTATTTTTCGACGCCTATTATTTTTCAATCTTTTATTTTTTGACGTTTTTCGACGCGCTCTTTTTCTTTCTTATTTCTCGACATTCTAGTTTTTAGGACTTAGAATTTTCTCTATTTCTTATCTAAATTTCTTAAATTTCAACAAAAAATTATTTTAAGCGGTTAAATTGATAGACATCAAAATTTTCTGGTTCGTAGTAATAGTTGGATTTGTACGTGAACCGGGTTATTGGAGCCAAACAGTACTCAATTATATTGAGACCAAACGAATCCTGCCCCTCTGCTGCATCTTTTGGCTATTCGAAACGTGGGCAAAATCAGAAAAGTCTATTAATTGGATAACTTATATAATTTTTCTTTCTTTTTAAAAACTAATAAGATATTCAGTGAATGCACCGAGCAAGACGTTCACCACCTTTTGTACGTTCACCACCTGTAATTCGATCAAGACATCTAGCTAATATTACAGCCGTTGATTTTTCTTTAGAATCGTCATCCAGTCGGCCAAGTACTCCAATTCAAATTTCCGATAATCCATTTTTTGAACCCGACCTCACAATTGAGAATCCGGAGAATATTCAGGGACAATTCATAGATCCTGAACCATTAATTTTTCCTCCGGAACCACCAATCATTCAAACAGAGATTGTTGAGGAACGAACCATTAAATCAGAATCCTCTAGTGATTCAGATTCAACAAATTCAATCATGGAAAATCTGGAACCTCTAAGTATGGAAGTCCGAATGAGAGCTAAACGCACTGGCCAAGGTCACGCAATTACTCAACCTGACATTAATGCGCCAGATTATGAAATCAAAGGACAAATTCTACACATGGCGACTAATCAATGCCAATTTAGTGGTGTACCGAAGGAAGATCCAAATGAACATCTTCATACCTTTAATAGGATCTGTACTTTATTTAAAATTCGAGAAGTTGAAGATGAACATATATATCTCATGTTATTTCCCTGGACTTTAAAGGGAGAAGCCAAAGATTGGTTAGAATCGTTACCTGAAGGGGCGATTGATACATGGGACGTTTTAGTTGAAAATTTTCTTAAACAATTCTTTCCGGCATTTAAAGCCGTGAGACTTCAAGGAGAAATTGTTACGTTCACACAGAAGACAAATGAAACTCTATATGAGGCGTGGACAAGATTTGGAAAGTTATTGAGAGGATGTCCGCAACATGGTTTAGACACTTGTCAAATAGTACAAATATTCTACCAAGGATGCGACATCACTACAAGGAAAGACATCGATATAGCAGCTGGTGGTTCCATTATGAAGAAAACAGAAACTGATGCTTATAAAATTATTGATAACACTGCTTCCCACTCACATGAGTGGCACCAAGAAAAAGATATCATTAGATCATCTAAAGCAGCTAGAGCCGATTCTGGCCATGACTTAGATTCCATTTCCGCAAAGATAGATGCTGTCGAGAGATGAATGGAAAAGATGACTAAGGATATACACTCAATACGAATTAGTTGTGAGCAATGTGGAGGACCACATTTAACAAAAGATTGTCTCAGTATTGAACTAACAATGGAACAAAGAGAGAATGTTTCATATCTAAACCAAAGGCCTGGAAATAATTATCAGAATAATTATCAACCGCCAAGACCGATTTACAATCAAAACCAGAATTATAATCGAAATGTTCCATACAACAACCAACAAGGTCCTAGCAATCAACAAGTATCTAATAATACTTACAATCAGCAAAGACCTAATTTTCAAAACAAACCACCACAAACCGATGATAAAAAGCCAAATTTAGAAGATATGATGACGAAGCAAGTTGAATCTCAAACTCAATTTTTCACATCTCAGAAACAAACCAGTGAACAAAATGCTCAAGCATTTAGAAATCAACAAGCTTCTATTCAAAATCTGGAACAATAAGTAAGTAACCTAGCAAGGTTAATAGGTGAAAGAAAACCGGGAAGTTTACCTAGTGATACAAATGCTAACCCCCAGAATGAAACAGCTAAAGCCATTACCACAAGAAGTGGTATTACACTTAAACCACCTGAAATACCTGTAATTTCTGAGGAAGCTATTCCTACTCCACAAGAACCACAACCTGAACAAGATAAGGAAAAAGAACCGGTAGTTGAAAAGGTTAATGAAGATAACATAGTTAAGGAAAAACCTTATGTTAAACCATACCAACCACCACTTCCTTACCCAAGTAAAATGAGAAAAGAGAAACTTGAAGCCGAGCAATCCAAATTCTTGGATATGTTTAAACAGATAAATGTAAATCTTCCTTTCATTGATGTGATTTCAGGAATGCCTAGATATGCTAAATTTCTGAAAGATCTAATCTCGAATAGAAAGAAAATGGAAGAACTCTCGGCTGTTACTATGAATGCTAATTGTTCTGCAGTGCTGTTGAATAAGATACCAGAAAAACTATCTGATCCAGGAAGCTTCACAATTCCATATTTTCTGGGTAGTCTTAGTTCAATAGAAGCATTGGCAGACTTAGGTGCTAGTATAAATTTAATGTCGTATTCACTATACGCTAAACTAGACGTTGGAGAATTGAAACCAACAAGAATAAGTATACAACTAGCCGATCGATCAATAAAATATCCTAGAGGGATAATGGAAAACATGCTAGTTAAAGTTGGTACTTTAGTATTTCCAGTAGATTTTGTTGTTCTGGACATGGAAGAAGATTCTCAAGTTCCTCTCATATTTGGAAGACCATTTTTAAACACGGCTAAAGCAATAATAGACGTGTTTGGTAAGAAACTAACCCTAAGTATAGAGGACGAGAGTGTTACCTTTTCAGTTGATAGAGCAATGCAACAACCGCAATCTGCAGATGATACATGTTATTATATTCAAACTATAGAATCACATGCAGAATTGTTAGAAGAATTTCCAGAATTACAAGGAACAGGAGAATGTTCTTTAGGAGAAGGAACTGAACCAATTGATGAAACTGAAATGTTAGCTACACTTATGGCTAATGGATATGAACCAACAACAGAAGAAATTCAAATGCTAAAAGAAGAAGACAGATATCGATATAAATCATCGATAGAAGAACCACCGAAATTAGAGTTAAAGCCACTTCCAAACCATTTGGAATACGCTTATTTACATGGTGAATCTGAATTACCTGTAATAATATCGTCTTCTCTTACTGAAAATGAAAAATCTCAACTCATTTCTGTGCTAAAAGCTCATAAACCATCTATTGCATGGAAGATTCATGATATTAAAGGAATAAGTCCTTCGTATTGCACACATAAAATCCTTATGGAAGAAGGTCATAAAACGTACGTGCAACGCCAACGAAGACTAAATCCTAATATGCAAGATGTTGTTAAGAAATAAATTATTAAACTGCTAGATGCAGGTTTAATTTATCCAATTTCTGATAGTCCATGGGTAAGCCCAGTTCAATGCGTGCCTAAGAAGGGTGGCATGACTGTCATCACAAATGAGAAAAATGAGCTTATTCCGACTAGGACTGTAACAGGATGGCGTGTATGTATTGATTATAGAAAATTAAATGACGCCACCAGAAAAGATCACTTTCCCTTACCTTTCATTGATCAAATGTTGGAAAGATTAGCCGGAAATAGTTACTATTGTTTTCTTGATGATTTTTCCGGATATTTTCAAATTCCAATAGCACCCGAGGACCAAGAAAAAACCACGTTCACGTGCCCTTATGGTACTTTTGCTTACAAACGCATGCCATTTGGACTTTGCAACGCCCCAGCAACCTTTCAAAGGTGCATGATGGCGATTTTTCACGACAAGATAGAAGAATGCATGGAAGTTTTCATGGATGACTTTTCAGTCTTCGGTGATACATTTGAATCATGTCTAGTTAATCTTGAACGAATGCTTATTAGATGCGAACAATTAAATCTAGTACTTAATTGGGAGAAATGCCATTTCATGGTTAAAGAAGGCATCGTTCTTGGACATAAAATTTCAAAGGAAGGAATTGAAGTGGATAGAGCTAAAGTAGATGTAATTGCTAAACTTCCACATCCCACAAATGTTAGAGGAGTTAGGATTTTTCTAGGGCATGACGGTTTTTACCGACGTTTCATAAAAGATTTTTCTAAAATTGCCACTCCTATGAATAAACTCCTAGAAAAGGATGCTCCATTCATCTTTTCAGATGAATGTATCAAATCTTTTAATATTCTTAAAGAAAAACTCACTAATGCGCCGATTATGATAACTCCAAATTGGAATCTACCATTTGAACTTATGTGCGATGCAAGTGATTTTGCAATGGGAGCCGTTTTAGGACAAAGGATTAAAAAAAGATTTCAACCTATATATTATGCTAGTAAGATGTTACAAGGAGCACAAACAAATTACACAACTACTGAAAAAGAACTCCTTGCTATTGTCTTTGCTTTTGACAAATTTCGTTCATATCTCGTTCTAGCTAAAACGGTGGTCTATACCGACCATTCTGCTCTTAGATACCTATTTTCGAAACAAGATGCTAAACCACGATTAATCCGTTGGATCTTACTCTTACAAGAGTTTGATATTGAAATTCGAGATAAAAAGGGCGCAGAAAATCTCGCCGCTGATCATCTTTCTCGTCTTGAAAATCCTGAATTAAAAGTTCTAAATGAATCGGCCACACAAGACAACTTTCCTGATGAATATCTATTGAAGATAGATTATAATGAAATTCCATGGTTTGCAGACTATGCAAACTATTTAGTATGTGGATTCCTTGAAAAAGGATTGTCGTACCAAAAACGAAAGAAATTCTTTAGTGATATAAAACACTATTTCTGGGAAGATCCACATCTGTTTAAAAGTTGTCCAGATGGAATAATACGCCGATGTGTATTCGGAGATGAAGCTAGTAAAATTTTGAACCATTGTCACACAGGACTAACAGGAGGGCATTATGGGCCTCAACTAACAGCAAGAAAAGTTTATGATGCTGGATTCTATTGGCCTACAATTTTCAAAGACGCACACCTTCTTTGCAAATCCTGTGATGCATCTCAAAGGGCCGGAAAAATAAGTCAACGTGATGAAATGCCACAAAATGTCATTCAAGTATGTGAAGTATTTGACATTTGGGGTATTGACTTTATGGGTCCATTTCCAAAATCTCATAATAATCTCTACATTCTCGTAGCCATTGATTATGTATCTAAATGGGCGGAAGCACAAGCTCTCCCGACTAACGATGCACGAGTTGTAGTCAACTTTTTAAAACGTCTTTTTGCAAGGTTTGGAACACCGAAAGCTTTAATAAGTGATCGGGGTACTCATTTCTGTAATAATCAACTTGAGAAAGTTCTCAAAAGATATAGAGTAACTCATAAAATCTCCACCGCATATCATCCACAAACAAGTGGACAAGTTGAAAATACCAACCGAGCTTTAAAATGAATTCTGGAGAAAACTGTTGGATCAAATCCGAAGGAATGGTCCATAAAATTGGAGGATGCAAAACCCAAATGGGTTATCTGGTCGAACAGACCAGATAACCCATTTAGGTTTTGCATCCTAGACCAATTCCAAACACACACACACATATTTTCACCCGAAAAACCCACGAAAAATCATCACAAATTCGCCATTTTTCATCATTTTTCATCAAATCTTTCATAAAATCGCAATGAGGAGACTATTATCAAGGAATTACACAAGGAAATCGGTAAATTTCTACACCTAAACTCCATTTAATCTGAATTTTAGTGTTCTTGAACAATATCATACATAATTCGATTTTGATGCTTTCTAGTGTAATAATGCTTAAATTGTTTGTATATTATGCTTGTATAACCTAGATTGATGCTATTTAACATGATTAGAAGCTTTGAACTTCAATTTTTGAATAATCTAGGGTTTGTGTTCTTGAGCAAAATTAGGGCTTTTTGATATAAACAGGTTATAGCCGAATTTTGTTGTTAGTTTATGCTAAATTGAGTAGTGTAACATGTTTAGGTTGCTAAATGATCAAAACTTTGATCCTAAACATGATTTATGAAGATTAAAGTGGACTTTTTGAACCAAAATTGCATAAACTTGATTTAATTGATATGAATGCCATGAGGAACTTGTTTAATTGTTATAATGATTATTTTTGACATGTTTTAGAAGTTAAATGCGAAGAAACTTTGTATACATTTTTGTAAAAGTATATTTGTAAAAATGTAGAATTGTTAATATTTTGAAAATGTGTATAGAGTTTAATATGGATTAAACATGTCATTGTAATTGTTTAGATTTATGATTTTGCTAAAACTAATGCATATTTAGATGCACAAAAAAAAAATTTGTGTTTATTTTGCAGACTGAAAGGGGTGAATCTTCATCCCAGGCTCGCAATGCTCCTCCGGAAGATGCAAATCAACAGGAAATTAATAACCAATACTGACAAGATATGCCTCACCCAATTGTTTCATATTCAAACATTCATGAGGCAGATTTACATTCAAATTTGAGATTTGATAGATATTGGATAGACTATCCAAAATATCAAAAGAACCTGCACAACCTTGTGTATAATAATGTTGAGGTACCCAGAGTTATAGATTGGGCACTATTAGAGGTAGTGGAATTGGCCGAGCCAATCAGGGAATTACTTACTCAAAGGTATGGTAATTCTACTTTTAGTGATTGGGTACATTTATTCAACATGCGTAGACCTGTATATAGAGAATGGTGTATAGAGTTATTATGTACTATTGAAATAAATGATCGGGTAGATACTTTAACCAATCGTAGTTTTATTAGATTTTTATTAGGAGGGGAGATGCGCCATATGTCCTTACTAGAAATGGCTCAGACTTTAGGTATATATACGCCCGAGGAGCTAGCATCTTATGATTGCCAGAGGTTAATAGTTTATGGTAGGAGGGTGGATGAGAATTTTGATACAAATGACGTATGGAGTAGGATGACTAGCCATCGCCGATTCCAGGGGGGATTATACTCTTATCTTGATATTGATAGAGCTGAATTAAGAGTAATCCATAGGTTTTAGCCAATTCGATTACACAACGAGGTAAGAATAAGGAAAAGGTAAATGAACAGGATTTGTTTTACCACTTGTGTATTCGAGACCTACATAGCGCTGTAAGTATACCTTTTTGTGTGGGTTATTATTTATTGACTATGGTTAGGGGTATGAGGCGTGGTAGCATAATAGGAGGTGGTATATTTATTACTTTAATTGCTGAATATCTCGGTGTGGATAGAAGTCGGGGGAATATTAATGGCAGAACTAGAACCCCGCGATAGAATAGATTTGCGTGTTTATCATGGTGCTAAGGTCTTAAAGAAATGAAACAACGCGGCAGCACGTTATGATGGCAGGCATCCACAGGTTGAGAGAGATCAACAGCAAGGTCAACCGGGAGGGGGTAATCCAATGACAGAAATGCAAATTTTTATGGCTCGACACGAGTATGAAATGGCTAGACAAAAAGCATTTCAAGATTGGCAGTATCATCAAAGCCAAATCATAAGTCATTGCACACACGTAGGTAGAGACTACATTCCAACCGTTATGCCCGAATTTGCTCCTTGGACTTTAGAGAGCCGACCACCATATCCTACATATGACCCGGCCCAAGCATTTTACAGCATCTATGGATACGCTTGGGACCCATACTGGAACCATCCTCCTCATCCGTAATTTTCTATTTTTGTTTATTTTATTGTAATGTTACTAATTCTTAATTTTCTTATTTCTTATTTCTTATTTTATTATTATAATAGCTTTTATAATTTTCTAACTTTATTAGATTTTAATAATTTTTGAATGTGGTGTGAAAACCCAACTTCAAAAATATGTATATATGTGTTTGTAGTTTATCTCATGTACAAAACAGGGTAAAACATCGCATTTTCAAAGACTGTCATTAAGTTCAGCAAAAGCTATTAATTTTGACTACAAAACAAAAAACAAATGTGATGTACCAACAGACGGAATAAACAAATGATATGCACCATTTATCATTCAGCAAACAAACGCCAATATGTTTGGAAACTTTGGTAAAATTTAATCATTTTTCTACGCTAATCACCCTCAATAATTTAAATTATTACTGATTTCTTGCAAATGAGGGCATTGCAAGATCTTAAGTGTGGGAAGGGGTTAAATTCTTTCGGATTTTTAAAATTTTTAACTTAAACACTTGGTTATCATTAAAAATACTAGTAACGTAGTAGTTGTATTAGAATCTAGTGCTCTCTGATAACAAAGAACAGCTCTAGTCTTATATACTGACTACCCACTTCTAGTAAAAATTTTCAATTAAATGAACTCAAAATCATGTTTATACATATTTATGAACGATAAAACTAGGTGTTAACACCGAAATTATTGTTACCTCGGAAAGGACATAAATTGAGAAACAAATCAAAGTGTTAGAATTCATTTAAAATGGAATAGAGGACAATAAAAAGGCAAATAAAAGAAAATAAAAGCCAAGTGTGGGAAAATTTACCAAGTTATTTTAAACATATGTCACATATTTCTGTAACAAATAATTGAAGATACTTTTGCTTTGGACAAAACTAAACAGTTTTACCTGATTTACTGTAAGAAAGATGGATCTACACGATGAATCAATTCCATCGTTAAAAGGAAGTAAAGTCTTCCGAAAAAGAAACGCGCTTCTTGATTTAGGTCAGGAAGTTGTCGTCCAGACCAGCTGTAGGTTGATGAAAAATCTAGAAAAGTCATCTCTAAAATCAGCAGGAAATCCACGGACCTCAGCATCAAACAGGGTCTCCAAGTGGTCAGACTTATCCTAACCATGAGAGGATCTGTCTTGTAAAATAGGGAGGACGCCGTGCAAATTAGTTGGATAAGACTAATGAATCAGATCCCCAGAAAGGATAATCTCCTTTAAAGATCAAAAATCAGCTTTTAAGACTGATGTTACTCAATTCTTGAGATTGACCTTAAAGATTGAGAATTACAAACTCATGGAATTCGATGATATCTAAACTCGAGCTTGAACGAGAAAATATTTTGATCAAAATTACAATCCGATTTGTTTTCTGAAAACCCATTTTCAATGCGTTCATTACCATTGAACGTAAAATCCTAGGAATTCACCTGGAATTCATTAGGTCACCTGAACCAATTCGGGTGTCAACTGTAAGAACGGTGGTTGCATAGCATGGTCAAAGACAGGACCTTGTGCCAGACCGAAAAATTATAAGGGTGAGCTTTACTATTGCTCCTACAAAGGATAGTAATTGCATCCGATACGTTTTAGACCATAATTAAAAGCATGTCAGGGGACATTGCCTTAACAGTTGCTTGTTCAACGCTTTCCTTTACAACCGGACGGTAGTTTACTAAAAGGTAATATACGGAGCAAGTATACTGGACGTGTTGCTTTCCCAATACAAGGTTAGCAAGTGGGTGACACAAAACCGCAAGTTTTGAGCTAAAATTTTCAAATCTGAAACCCACCAAACCCACAAAAACAATTTGCAAACACCGGTGAAGGGTTATTCCGGAAAACTTATCTAGGGTAAAAACTAGATTTAATTTTCAAAAGATCAAATGTTTTCATAAAGATCCAATTTCCTAACGGATCAAAATTTTTATAGTCATGTGGGACTGTAAACCATAACGTTACTACCATTGTTCATACCGCCGTAATGAAATCACTGATGTACAAAGTGTGAAAAATAAAGAAGTGATTCTAGTATATTTCAAGACTATATTGCTTGAGGACAAGCAACGCTCAAGTGTGGGAATATTTGATAATGCTAAAAACGAACATATATTTCATAGCATTATCCCTCAAGAAAGACAAGCTTTTAGTTGCAGTTGTCCTATTTACAAGGAATATTCGTTTAAATATTAAAAGGTGAAGACAAAAGGCAGATTCTACAAATTGAAGACACAAACGACCAAAAAGCTAAAAAGTACAAAGTACAAGCAAAGAGGTTCAAATTATTGATAAGGAACGCCTAAAAATGAAAAGAGTACAAGCCGCAAAACGCAAAGTACAAGATATTAAATCATACGAAAGGACGTTCGAAAATCCGAAATCGAGACATGAACCAGCTTTCAACGTACGACGCAACGGACCGAAGGTTACAAATTAATTATGTATATAAATATAATATAATATATAATTAATTATATAAATTATATATTTATATTATATTTATATAATAAAATCCGTCGGCAAGCTAGGAGCCAAACTTATGTTAGCTGGAATCAGGAGCTCCGCACTCGCGGAGCTTTGAAGACAAAAACCTCCGCACTCGCGGAGGTCAAACAGTATTACGTGGGCCTATAAAAGGCCGAGCATTCAGCCGATTTTTAAACATCTTTTTCTTCTTCATTCATACGTAAGATATATATATATATATATATATATATATATATATATATATATATATATATTATATTTTAATTTTAATTTTAATTTCTAATAATAAGGGTATGTTAGCGAATATTGTAAGGGTGTAAGTCAAAATTCTGTCCGTGTAACGCTACGCTATTTTTAATCATTGTAAGTTATGTTCAACCTTTTTAATTTAATGTCTCGTAGCTAAGTTATTATTATACTTATTTAAGTCGAAGTAATCATGATGTTGGACTAAAAATATTAAAATTGGGTAATTGGGCTTTGTACCATAATTGGGGTTTGGACAAAAGAACGACACTTGTGGAAATTAGACTACGAGCTATTAATGGGCTTTATATTTGTTTAACTAAATGATAGTTTGTTAATTTTAATATAAAGATTTATAATTAGACGTACCTATAAATAACCATATACACTCAATCGGACACGATGGGCGGGATATTTATATGTATGAATAATCGTTCATTTAACCGGATACGGGAATGGATTAATAGTCTATGGAATTATTAAAACAGGGGTGAAATTATGTACAAGGAGACTTGGCGTAATTGTTAACAAAGTATTAAAACCTTGGGTTACACGCAGTCGATATCCTGGTGTAATTATTAAACAAAGTATTAAAACCTTGTTATAGTTTAAGTCCCCAATTAGTTGGAATATTTGACTTCGGGTATAAGGATAATTTGACGAGGACACTCGCACTTTATATTTATGACTGATGGACTGTTATGGACAAAAACCAGACGGACATATTAAATAATCCAGGACAAAGAACAATTAACCCATGAGAATAAACTAAAATCAACACGTCAAACATCATGATTACGGAAGTTTAAATAAGCATAATTTCTTTATTTTCATATTTAATTGCACTTCTAATTATTGCACTTTTATTTATTGTTATTGTATTTAATTGCACTTTTATTTATTGTCATTGTATTTAATTGCACTTTTAATTATCGTACTTTTTAATTATCGTAATTTTATTTTATCGCACTTTTATTTATCGCAATTTCATTATCGTTATTTACTTTACGCTTTAAATTAAGTCTTTTATTTATTTAATATTTTACATTAGGTTTTAACTGCGACTAAAGTTTTAAAATCGACAAACCGGTCATTAAACGGTAAAACCCCCTTTTATAATAATAATATTACTTATATATATTTGTATTTTTATAAATTAAAACTAATATAGCGTTAAGCTTTGTTTAAAAGATTCCCTGTGGAACGAACCGGACTTACTAAAAACTACACTACTATACGATTAGGTACACTGCCTATAAGTGTTGTAGCAAGGTTTAGGTATATCCATTCTATAAATAAATAAATATCTTGTGTAAAATTGTATCGTATTTAATAATATTTCCTAGTAAAAATAAAGCTATTTCATATACACCTCTACGCACATCAGAGAGTTTTGAAGGGAAGAATCGCAGTTAAAACGGAACTTGAAAAGCGTGGTATTATACTGGGAACATCGTCATGTCCTATTTGTAATAATGTTTCCGAATCAATTGACCATGCTATTCTATCATGTGACCTCTCGAAAAATGTATGGACGGGTATTCACAAATGGTGGCAACTAGACTTACCATCGAATATCAACCTTCATGAATTGCTTGGCGGAGATAGATATGGGAACTTGCAGGCGAACCTTTCTAAAGTTTGGCAAGCTATAACGTAGACGACATGCTATCTTATTTGGAAAAATAGAAATCTCAAGGTATTCAAAGATGATTCATGGTCTGATCCAAAAATCATATGCGAAATCTAAGTTAAAACATTCGAGTGGATTAGTAATCGTTCGAGAAAACTTCACCGAGATTAGCTACAATGGCTCTTAAATCCACTCAATTTGGGTGCTCCGGACATCAACAACATCGATCCTGGTTAATATGATCACCATATGTTCTTGTGGACACCTACTGCTTCTTCTCTATGTTCACATTTAGCAACGATAGTTAGATAATACCGATAATAGATTGTCTATAAATCCATGTATTCCTCGCGAATCTTGGGTGCATTATGTACCTGAACTTTGTACATAGTTATATATATATATATATATATATATATATATATATATATATATATATATATATATATATATATATATATATATATATATATATATATATATATATATATATATATATATATATTATAATTTATTGCTTTTAAAAGAAAATGTAATAATAATAATAATAATAATAATAATAATAATAATAATAATAATAATAATAATAATAATAATAATAAAAAGGAGGTGGGAAAAGACATAATAGGGTTCCTTGTGGGTACATTTTTAAAAGTTAGAGGTACAACTTTTTAATGAATGGAGTGAGTACTATTCTTGATTTTTGACTTTTAGTGGAGTAAAAAAGTTGTATCTAGTGCTTTAAGAGTTGTACTTTTTTTTTTAATATTCATTACTTCTTTGTCTCAAATAATATCCTTTGTAGGTGACGAGGCTCGAACCTGAGACCTCTAGCCCGGCGGGGGTGCTAGGCACCACCACATGTCATTCAGACTCTCTCAAAATGCTCTCGTCGACTGTTCATCTTCTTCACCGGTAATCTGCTCCGGTAATCTGTAATCTCAATTTTACGTTCATTCTTTGCTTCGTTTCTTTGTTTATTTTATTGTTTCTCAGTCGTAAGTCACCATGTATCACATCCCTGTTTCACCTTTCACCCCCAAAAAGCATAACACTCAGGCACAATCGAAACCTACATTCTTCACCGATAGCAATAACATCACATACAGGCCAATCAATGAAGGTATTTGGGTTAAGGTTGATCGAAATAAACAGCAATCATCTTCAAAGAACCCTAACCCTAATTCCCACAATCAACAAGTTCGTATACCTAGTTTCAGCTGTAACATTCAGAACCCTAAAACCAATAATTCAAGGCTAAACTCATCATCTCACCAGATCTATAATAATTTTAAACACCTTGAAACTTCCATCAACCTCATTAAACGTTTTGGCAACCCTAATCATGCTACGACTAACCCTAGCACCAAACTCAATCCTGAACCGATTAACAAGTCTAGAATAACGTCTTACCTCTTTCATAATTTCCCTGACAATTGGCGATCCGTTGATTTTTGGGATATATTCAAAAAATATGGTAATATTCATGAGGTTTATATCCCAAAAAAGACTTTAAAAAGTGGAAAGAAATTCGGATTCGTTAGATTTCTTGATGTGCCCGAATATCATAAAGAATCCCTTGCAAGAAGGCTTAATCTCATTGTGGCCGGTGATTATATGCTAAAGGTTTACAAAGCTCATGACATTGTCGATAAGAAACATGCTGATTATCAAAAATCCACTAGGGCAGCCCCTGATTTCAAAGGCCCTGCTGCTCCTTTGTCCCAGGTTGATGATAGAAATTTCAAAGACGTGATTCTCAATCGACAGGCTACGAATATTAGCACCCCTTCGATTAAGGTAAACTCAAATGCCGATCTTATTCAAATCCTTGGTCAAGCTGTCATTGCCAAAGTCAAAGACCTTGAATATTTAGAATATTTTAGTGAAATTTGCGAAAGCGAAAATCTTAGTGGATTTATGTAGTGACCCGAACTTTTCCATGTTTATATATATTAATTGAGATTGATATTTACATGATTAAATGTTTCCAACATGTTAAGTAATCAAACTTGTTAAGACTTGATTAATTGAAATATGTTTCATATAGACAATTGACCACCCAAGTTGACCGGTGATTCACAAACGTTAAAACTTGTAAAAACTATACGATGACATATATATGGCTATATATATAGTTAACATGTTTTTATTATAAGTATGTATCTCATTAGGTATTTTAACAATGAGTTATATACATAAAAATGAGACTATTAATTTAAGAAACTCGAAAGCGATATATATATAACGATTATCGTTATAACAACGTCTTACTAGGTACATATGAATCATATTAAGATATTGATACACTTGGTTAATTATGTTAAATGATAAGTAAATATATTATTAAGTGTATTAACAATGAAATACATATGTAAAAATAAGACTACTAACTTAATGATTTCGAAACGAGACATATATGTAACGATTATCGTTGTAACGACATTTAACTGTATATACATCATACTAAGATATATTATATATCATAATATCATGATAATATAATAATTTAACATCTCATTTGTTATAATAAACAATGGGTTAACAACATTCAACAAGATCGTTAACCTAAAGGTTTCAAAACAACATTTACATGTAACGACTAACGATGACTTAACGACTCAGTTAAAATGTATATACATGTAGTGTTTTAATATGTATTCATACACTTTTGAAAGACTTCAAGACACTTATCAAAATACTTCTACTTAACAAAAATGCTTACAATTACATCCTCGTTCAGTTTCATCAATAATTCTACTCGTATGCACCCGTATTCGTACTCGTACAATACACAGCTTTTAGATGTATGTACTATTGGTATATACACTCCAATGATCAGCTCTTAGCAGCCCATGTGAGTCACCTAACACATGTGGGAACCATCATTTGGCAACTAGCATGAAATATCTCATAAAATTACAAAAATATGAGTAATCATTCATGACTTATTTACATGAAAACAAAATTACATATCCTTTATATCTAATCCATACACCAACGACCAAAAACACCTACAAACACTTTCATTCTTCAATTTTCTTCATCTAATTGATCTCTCTCAAGTTCTATCTTCAAGTTCTAAGTGTTCTTCATATATTTTACAAGTTCTAGTTACATAAAATCAAGAATACTTTCAAGTTTGCTAGCTCACTTCCAATCTTGTAAGGTGATCATCCAACCTCAAGAAATCTTTGTTTATTACAGTAGGTTATCATTCTAATACAAGGTAATAATCATATTCAAACTTTGGTTCAATTTCTATAACTATAACAATCTTATTTAAAGTGATGATCTTACTTGAACTTGTTTTCGTGTCATGATTCTGCTTCAAGAACTTCGAGCCATCCAAGGATCCGTTGAAGCTAGATCCATTTTTTCTCTTTTCCAGTAGGTTTATCCAAGGAACTTAAGGTAGTAATGATGTTCATAACATCATTCGATTCATACATATAAAGCTATCTTATTCGAAGGTTTAAACTTGTAATCACTAGAACATAGTTTAGTTAATCCTAAACTTGTTCGCAAACAAAAGTTAATCCTTCTAACTTGACTTTTAAAATCAACTAAACACATGTTCTATATCTATATGATATGCTAACTTAATGATTTAAAACCTGGAAACACGAAAAACACCGTAAAACCAGATTTACGCCGTCGTAGTAACACCGCGGGCTGTTTTGGGTTAGTTAATTAAAAACTATGATAAACTTTGATTTAAAAGTTGTTATTCTGAGAAAATGATTTTTATTATGAACATGAAACTATATCCAAAAATTATGGTTAAACTCAAAGTGGAAGTATGTTTTCTAAAATGGTCATCTAGACGTCGTTCTTTCGACTGAAATGACTACCTTTACAAAAACAACTTGTAACTTATTTTTCCGACTATAAACCTATACTTTTTATGTTTAGATTCATAAAATAGAGTTCAATATGAAACCATAGCAATTTGATTCACTCAAAACGGATTTAAAATGAAGAAGTTATGGGTAAAACAAGATTGGATAATTTTTCTCATTTTAGCTACGTGAAAATTGGTAACAAATCTATTCCAACCATAACTTAATCAACTTGTATTGTATATTATGTAATCTTGAGATACCATAGACACGTATACAATGTTTCGACCTATCATGTCGACACATCTATATATATTTCGGAACAACCATAGACACTCTATATGTGAATGTTGGAGTTAGCTATACAGGGTTGAGGTTGATTCCAAAATATATATAGTTTGAGTTGTGATCAATACTGAGATACGTATACACTGGGTCGTGGATTGATTCAAGATAATATTTATCGATTTATTTCTGTACATCTAATTGTGGACAACTAGTTGTAGGTTACTAACGAGGACAGCTGACTTAATAAACTTAAAACATCAAAATATATTAAAAGTGTTGTAAATATATTTTGAACATACTTTGATATATATGTATATATTGTTATAGGTTCGTGAATCAACCAGTGGCCAAGTCTTACTTCCCGACGAAGTAAAAATCTGTGAAAGTGAGTTATAGTCCCACTTTTAAAATCTAATATTTTTGGGATGAGAATACATGCAGGTTTTATAAATGATTTACAAAATAGACACAAGTACGTGAAACTACATTCTATGGTTGAATTATCGAAATCGAATATGCCCCTTTTTATTAAGTCTGGTAATCTAAGAATTAGGGAACAGACACCCTAATTGACGCGAATCCTAAAGATAGATCTATTGGGCCTAACAAACCCCAACCAAAGTACCGGATGCTTTAGTACTTCGAAATTTATATCATATCCTAAGGGTGTCCCGGAATGATGGGGATATTCTTATATATGCATCTTGTTAATGTCGGTTACCAGGTGTTCACCATATGAATGACTTTTATCTCTATGTATGGGATGTGTATTGAAATATGAAATCTTGTGGTCTATTATTATGATTTGATATATATAGGTTAAACCTATAACTCACCAACATTTTTGTTGGCGTTTTAAGCATGTTTATTCTCAGGTGATTATTAAGAGCTTCCGCTGTCGCATACTTAAATAAGGACGAGATTTGGAGTCCATGCTTGTATGATATTGTGTAAAAACTGCATTCAAGAAACTCATTTTGTTGTAACATATTTGTATTGTAAACCATTATGTAATGGCCGTGTGTAAACAGGATATTTTAGATTATCATTATTTGATAATCTACGTAAAGCTTTTTAAACCTTTATTGATGAAATAAAGGTTATGGGTTGTTTTAAAATGAATGCAGTCTTTGAAAAACGTCTCATATAGAGGTCAAAACCTCGCAACGAAATCAATTAATATGGAACGTTTTTAATCAATAAGAACGGGACATTTCAGTTGGTATCCGAGCGTTGGTCTTAGAGAACCAGAATTTTGCATTAGTGTGTCTTATCTAGTTTGTTAGGATGCATTAGTGAGTCTGGACTTCGACCGTGTTTACTTGAAAAATGATTGCTTAACAAATTTTGTTGGAAACTATATATTTTTAACATGCGAATATTATGTGATATATTAATCTCTTAACGCGTTTGATATTATGTGATAGATGTCTACCTCTAGAACAAGTCCCATTGACTCACCTAATAATAATAATGAAGAGTTAAATGTAAATTGGAATGATTCGTGGACTGATTCACAAGTTCCCGAAGAGGAACCGGAAGAAGAGTCGGAACCGGAAGAAGAATCGGAACCGGAAGAAGAATCGGAACCGGAAGAAGAAATAGAACCGGTGGGGGAAATAATAAAACGGTTAAGTAAAAGAGAATCATCAACCAACCGACCAAGGTTAATTATGGTCAATGGTGTTTCCGCCAAGGAAGCAAAATATTGGGAGGATTACCAATTCTCCGATGAATCGGATTCCGACGAGAATTCCGATGATGTTATAGAAATTACCCCAACTGAATTTAAAAAGGCAAAAGAAAATAATAAGGGAAAGGGCATAAAAATAGAGAAATCTAATTCCAACCCCGATGAACTGTATATGTATCGTCAACCCCCGAAGTCCTTAAGTTGTAACAATGACCCGGGAACCTCTAAACCACCAGGTTTTTCTAAACCAATGTGGATAACGACGGCTCGTATTAGGGGAACATCATATATCCCTAGAAACTTGGCAAAACGAACCAAAACCGAAGAAGAAGAAACAAGCGAGTCGGAATAAGATAGTTGTATTCGTGTGGTGTAATATAAGTAATATAGTGTGCTTATGCTTTATGATAAATGTAAAAATTGCTTGTATTAATAAGTATTTTTTTTTATGAATCTAACTCTTGTCTATTTTACAGTATAAAAACACAAAATGGATAGACAACCCAATATTTTAAGAGACCTACCCGGAGACATGATTGATGAAATCTTGTCTAGAGTCGGTCAGAATTCTTCGGCACAACTATTTAAGGCGAGATCAGTTTGTAAGACATTCGAAGAACGTTCCAAGAATGCCTTGGTTTATAAAAGGCTTTCGTTCGAAAGATGGAGGATATCACATTGGGAAATCCATAAGTTACGATGTGTTTACTTTGACGCATATATTGCGGGGAACCCAAATGCTATTTTACGCAATGGGTTAAGAAATTATTTTGACTCAATATATCCGAATATTGGACTTCGTGATTTAGAAAAAGCAGCTAACATGCAACATAAAGAAGCATGTTATGCTTACGGATTAGTAATGTTCGCTTCTCACCAAAGTGAGAACAAGAACATCGGGCTACAACTATTAAACAAAACGTTCCCACAAGTGACGGAGTCGGTAATTGGGGTAAGAAATGAGGTTTTTAGATTGTTACGGGACTGTTGGACATTACGTAACCCTCGTCCCTTTGACGACGTTACAACACGCTGTCTTATCAACGGCCATAACGGTTATGTTCCACAAGACCAAGGATGGGAAGTAATCCTAGTAAAACCAGAATGCATGACTTGTTTCTGGACGTATGAATTACGTGTCTTTATTGCCTTTGCTGAACGACTTGTGTACTAGCTAGAATTATCTTCACAACCATCTTGTATCCAATTTATTGTGTGCTATATTTCATGCTATATGTAAAATAAGTGGTATTGTAAATTTGTGAAATATTGTGTAAAAGTTTGAACGCGAAATATTATTATAATCAGTTTTTCATATAGAATTGTAGTAGTTGAATTGTATATTGGCTACTAAGTATGAACTTAACGGGTAGGTACTACCCGAATTTAAACTTATAAAACACTAATATGAAGAAAAAGCTTTTATAAATGAGTTCATATTATGCTACGAAATACTATTAACTACTCTTAATATTCTGTATGATTAACTTGTTCCATTTGACTATTTTGAAGGAAATGGCACCGACTACTCGACACACCGTGAATATGAATGAAGAGGAATTCCGTACTTTTCTAGCTTCAAACATAGCCGCAGTACAGGCTGCGCTACATACCAACAATAACCTTGGATCTAGCAGTACAGGAAATCGTGTAGGATGCACCTACAAAGAATTCACTGCCTGCAAACCTTTGGAATTTGATGGAACCGAAGGACCGATCGGATTGAAACGGTGGACCGAGAAGGTCGAATCGGTGTTTGCCATAAGTAAGTGTACTGAAGAGGACAAAGTAAAGTACGCTACGCATACCTTCACAGGTTCTGCGTTAACATGGTGGAATACCTATCTAGAGCAAGTGGGACAAGATGATGCGTACGCACTACCGTGGTCAGCATTCAAGCACTTGATGAACGAGAAGTACCGTCCCAGAACCGAGGTCAATAAGCTCAAGACAGAACTTAGAGGGTTACGAACCCAAGGATTTGATATTACCACGTACGAAAGACGATTCACAGAATTGTGCCTATTGTGTCCGGGAGCATTCGAAGATGAGGAAGAGAAGATCGACGCGTTTGTGAAAGGATTACCGGAAAGAATCCAAGAAGATATAAGTTCACACGAGCCCGCCTCCATACAACAGGCATGTAGAATGGCTCACAAACTAGTGAACCAGATTGAAGAAAGAATTAAAGAACAGACTGCTGAAGAGGCCAATGTGAAGCAAGTCAAAAGAAAGTGGGAGGAAAACGGTGATAAGAATCACCAATACAACAACAATCGCAACATCAATCGCAACTACAACAAACGGCCCAACAACAACAACAACAACAACAGCAACTATAACAATCATCCCAACAACAATAATAACCGCAACAACAACAACAATCAGAAGCAGCTATGCCAAAGGTGTGAAAAGTATCACTCGGGGTTCTGCACCAAATTTTGCAACAAGTGTAAAAGAAATGGTCATAGCGCGGCGAAGTGTGAGGTCTACGGACCAGGGGTTAATAGAACGAAAGGAACAAATGGTGTCGGGACGAGTAATGGCGGAGCAAGTAGTGGCGGAGCATGTTATGCCAATGTAGTTTGTTATAAATGTGGAAAATCGGGCCACATTATTAGAAATTGCCCGAACCAGGAGAACACGAATGGACAAGGCCGCGGAAGAGTTTTCAATATTAATGCGGCAGAGGCACAGGAAGACCCGGAGCTTGTTACGGGTACGTTTCTTATTGACAATAAATCTGCTTACGTTTTATTTGATTCGGGTGCGGATAGAAGCTATATGAGTAGAGATTTTTGTGCTAAATTAAGTTGTCCATTGACGCCTTTGGATAGTAAATTTTTACTCGAATTAGCAAATGGTAAATTAATTTCAGCAGATAATATATGTCGGAATCGAGAAATTAAACTGGTTAGCGAAACATTTAAGATTGATTTGATACCAGTAGAGTTAGGGAGTTTTGATGTGATAATCGGTATGGACTGGTTGAAAGAAGTGAAAGCAGAGATCGTTTGTTACAAAAATGCAATTCGCATTATACGAGAAAAAGGAAAACCCTTAATGGTGTACGGAGAAAAGGGCAACACGAAGCTACATCTTATTAGTAATTTGAAGGCACAAAAACTAATAAGAAAAGGTTGCTATGCTGTTCTAGCACACGTCGAGAAAGTACAAACTGAAGAAAAGAGGCTCAATGATGTTCCCATTGCAAAAGAATTTCCCGATGTATTTCCGAAAGAATTACCGGGATTACCCCCACATCGATCCGTTGAATTTCAAATAGATCTTGTACCAGGAGCTGCACCAATAGCTCGTGCTCCTTACAGACTCGCACCCAGCGAGATGAAAGAACTGCAAAGCCAATTACAAGAACTTTTAGAGCGTGGTTTCATTCGACCAAGCACATCACCGTGGGGAGCTCCTGTTTTGTTTGTCAAGAAGAAAGATGGTACATTCAGGTTGTGTATCGACTACCGAGAGTTGAACAAACTTACCATCAAGAACCGCTACCCACTACCGAGAATCGACGACTTATTTGATCAACTACAAGGCTCGTCTGTTTATTCAAAGATTGACTTACGTTCTGGGTATCATCAAATGCGGGTGAAAGAAGATGATATTCCAAAGACTGCTTTCAGAACACGTTACGGTCATTACGAGTTTATGGTCATGCCGTTTGGTTTAACTAATGCACCAGCTGTGTTCATGGACCTTATGAACCGAGTGTGTGGACCATACCTTGACAAGTTTGTCATTGTTTTCATTGATGACATACTTATTTACTCAAAGAATGACCAAGAACACGGTGAACATTTGAGAAAGGTGTTAGAAGTATTGAGGAAGGAAGAATTGTACGCTAAGTTTTCAAAGTGTGCATTTTGGTTGGAAGAAGTTCAATTCCTCGGTCACATAGTGAACAAAGAAGGTATTAAGGTGGATCCGGCAAAGATAGAAACTGTTGAAAAGTGGGAAACCCCGAAAACTCCGAAACACATACGCCAGTTTTTAGGACTAGCTGGTTACTACAGAAGGTTCATCCAAGACTTTTCCAGAATAGCAAAACCCTTGACTGCATTAACGCATAAAGGGAAGAAATTTGAATGGAATGATGAACAAGAGAAAGCGTTTCTGTTATTGAAGAAAAAGCTAACTACGGCACCTATATTGTCATTGCCTGAAGGGAATGATGATTTTGTGATTTATTGTGACGCATCAAAGCAAGGTCTCGGTTGTGTATTAATGCAACGAACGAAGGTGATTGCTTATGCGTCTAGACAATTGAAGATTCACGAACAAAATTATACGACGCATGATTTGGAATTAGGCGCGGTTGTTTTTGCATTAAAGACTTGGAGGCACTACTTATATGGGGTCAAAAGTATTATATATACCGACCACAAAAGTCTTCAACACATATTTAATCAGAAACAACTGAATATGAGGCAGCGTAGGTGGATTGAATTATTGAATGATTACGACTTTGAGATTCGTTACCACCCAGGGAAGGCAAATGTGGTAGCCGATGCCTTGAGCAGGAAGGACAGAGAACCCATTCGAGTAAAATCTATGAATATAATGATTCATAATAACCTTACTATTCAAATAAAGGAGGCGCAACAAGGAGTTTTAAAAGAGGGAAATTTAAAGGATGAAATACCCAAAGGATCGGAGAAGCATCTTAATATTCGGGAAGACGAAACCCGGTATAGGGCTGAAAGGATTTGGGTACCAAAATTTGGAGATATGAGAGAAATGGTACTTAGAGAAGCTCAAAAAACCAGATACTCAATACATCCTGGAACGGGGAAGATGTACAAGGATCTCAAGAAACATTTTTGGCGGCCGGGTATGAAAGCTGATGTTGCTAAATACGTAGGAGAATGTTTGACGTGTTCTAAGGTCAAAGCTGAGCATCAGAAACCATCAGGTCTACTTCAACAACCCGAAATCCCGGAATGGAAATGGGAAAACATTACCATGGATTTCATCACTAAATTGCCAAGGACTGCAAGTGGTTTTGATACTATTTGGGTAATAGTTGATCGTCTCACCAAATCAGCACACTTCCTACCAATAAGAGAAGATGACAAGATGGAGAAGTTAGCACGACTGTATTTGAAGGAAGTCATCTCCAGACATGGAATACCAATCTCTATTATCTCTGATAGGGATGGCAGATTTATTTCAAGATTCTGGCAGACATTACAGCAAGCATTAGGAACTCGTCTAGACATGAGTACTGCCTATCATCCACAAACTGATGGGCAGAGCGAAAGGATGATACAAACGCTTGAAGACATGCTACGAGCATGTGTTATTGATTTCGGAAACAGTTGGGATCGACATCTACCGTTAGCAGAATTTTCCTACAACAACAGCTACCATTCAAGCATTGAGATGGCACCGTTTGAAGCACTTTATGGTAGAAAGTGTAGGTCTCCGATTTGTTGGAGTGAAGTGGGGGATAGACAGATTACGGGTCCGGAGATTATACAAGAAACTACCGAGAAGATCATCCAAATTCAACAACGGTTGAAAACCGCCCAAAGTCGACAAAAGAGCTACGCTGACATTAAAAGAAAAGATATAGAATTTGAAATTGGAGAGATGGTCATGCTTAAAGTTGCACCTTGGAAAGGCGTTGTTCGATTTGGTAAACGAGGGAAATTAAATCCAAGGTATATTGGACCATTCAAGATTATTGATCGTGTCGGACCAGTAGCTTATCGACTTGAGTTACCTCAACAACTCGCGGCTGTACATAACACTTTCCACGTCTCAAATTTGAAGAAATGTTTTGCTAAAGAAGATCTCACTATTCCGTTAGATGAAATCCAAATCAACGAAAAACTTCAATTCATCGAAGAACCCGTCGAAATAATGGATCGTGAGGTTAAAAGACTTAAGCAAAACAAGATACCAATTGTTAAGGTTTGATGGAATGCTCGTAGAGGACCCGAGTTCACCTGGGAGCGTGAAGATCAGATGAAGAAGAAATACCCGCATCTATTTCCAGAAGATTCGTCAACACCTTCAACAGCTTAAAATTTCGGGACGAAATTTATTTAACGGGTAGGTACTGTAGTGACCCGAACTTTTCCATGTTTATATATATTAATTGAGATTGATATTTACATGATTAAATGTTTCCAACATGTTAAGCAATCAAACTTGTTAAGACTTGATTAATTGAAATATGTTTCATATAGACAATTGACCACCCAAGTTGACTGGTGATTCACAAACGTTAAAACTTGTAAAAACTATACGATGACATATATATGGCTATATATATAGTTAACATGTTTTTATTATAATTATGTATCTCATTAGGTATTTTAACAATGAGTTATATACATAAAAATGAGACTATTAATTTAAGAAACTCGAAAACGATATATATAACGATTATCGTTATAACAACGTCTTACTAGGTACATATGAATCATATTAAGATATTGATACACTTGGTTAATTATGTTAAATTTTAAATAAATATATTATTAAGTGTATTAACAATGAAATACATATGTAAAAATAAGACTACTAACTTAATGATTTCGAAACGAGACATATATGTAACGATTATCGTTGTAACGACATTTAACTGTATATACATCATACTAAGATATATTATATATCATAATATCATGATAATATAATAATTTAACATCTCATTTGTTATAATAAACAATGGGTTAACAACATTCAACAAGATCGTTAACCTAAAGGTTTCAAAACAACATTTACATGTAACGACTAACGATGACTTAACGACTCAGTTAAAATGTATATACATGTAGTGTTTTAATATGTATTCATACACTTTTGAAAGACTTCAAGACACTTATCAAAATACTTCTACTTAACAAAAATGCTTACAATTACATCCTCGTTCAGTTTCATCAATAATTCTACTCGTATGCACCCGTATTCGTACTCGTACAATACACAGCTTTTAGATGTATGTACTATTGGTATATACACTCCAATGATCAGCTCTTAGCAGCCCATGTGAGTCACCTAACACATGTGGGAACCATCATTTGGCAACTAGCATGAAATATCTCATAAAATTACAAAAATATGAGTAATCATTCATGACTTATTTACATGAAAACAAAATTACATATCCTTTATATCTAATCCATACACCAACGACCAAAAACACCTACAAACACTTTCATTCTTCAATTTTCTTCATCTAATTGATCTCTCTCAAGTTCTATCTTCAAGTTCTAAGTGTTCTTCATATATTTTACAAGTTCTAGTTACATAAAATAAAGAATACTTTCAAGTTTGCTAGCTCACTTCCAATCTTGTAAGGTGATCATCCAACCTCAAGAAATCTTTGTTTCTTACAGTAGGTTATCATTCTAATACAAGGTAATAATCATATTCAAACTTTGGTTCAATTTCTATAACTATAACAATCTTATTTAAAGTGATGATCTTACTTGAACTTGTTTTCGTGTCATGATTCTGCTTCAAGAACTTCGAGCCATCCAAGGATCCGTTGAAGCTAGATCCATTTTTTCTCTTTTCCAGTAGGTTTATCCAAGGAACTTAAGGTAGTAATGATGTTCATAACATCATTCGATTCATACATATAAAGCTATCTTATTCGAAGGTTTAAACTTGTAATCACTAGAACATAGTTTAGTTAATCCTAAACTTGTTCGCAAACAAAAGTTAATCCTTCTAACTTGACTTTTAAAATCAACTAAACACATGTTCTATATCTATATGATATGCTAACTTAATGATTTAAAACCTGGAAACACGAAAAACACCGTAAAACCAGATTTACGCCGTCGTAGTAACACCGCGGGCTGTTTTGGGTTAGTTAATTAAAAACTATGATAAACTTTGATTTAAAAGTTTTTATTCTGAGAAAATGATTTTTATTATGAACATGAAACTATATCCAAAAATTATGGTTAAACTCAAAGTGGAAGTATGTTTTCTAAAATGGTCATCTAGACGTCGTTCTTTCGACTGAAATGACTACCTTTACAAAAACAACTTGTAACTTATTTTTCCGACTATAAACCTATACTTTTTATGTTTAGATTCATAAAATAGAGTTCAATATGAAACCATAGCAATTTGATTCACTCAAAACGGATTTAAAATGAAGAAGTTATGGGTAAAACAAGATTGGATAATTTTTCTCATTTTAGCTACGTGAAAATTGGTAACAAATCTATTCCAACCATAACTTAATCAACTTGTATTGTATATTATGTAATCTTGAGATACCATAGACACGTATACAATGTTTCGACCTATCATGTCGACACATCTATATATATTTCGGAACAACCATAGACACTCTATATGTGAATGTTGGAGTTAGCTATACAGGGTTGAGGTTGATTCCAAAATATATATAGTTTGAGTTGTGATCAATACTGAGATACGTATACACTGGGTCGTGGATTGATTCAAGATAATATTTATCGATTTATTTCTGTACATCTAATTGTGGACAACTAGTTGTAGGTTACTAACGAGGACAGCTGACTTAATAAACTTAAAACATCAAAATATATTAAAAGTGTTGTAAATATATTTTGAACATACTTTGATATATATGTATATATTGTTATAGGTTCGTGAATCAACCAGTGGCCAAGTCTTACTTCCCGACGAAGTAAAAATCTGTGAAAGTGAGTTATAGTCCCACTTTTAAAATCTAATATTTTTGGGATGAGAATACATGCAGGTTTTATAAATGATTTACAAAATAGACACAAGTACGTGAAACTACATTCTATGGTTGAATTATCGAAATCGAATATGCCCCTTTTTATTAAGTCTGGTAATCTAAGAATTAGGGAACAGACACCCTAATTGACGCGAATCCTAAAGATAGATCTATTGGGCCTAACAAACCCCAACCAAAGTACCGGATGCTTTAGTACTTCGAAATTTATATCATATCCGAAGGGTGTCCCGGAATGATGGGGATATTCTTATATATGCATCTTGTTAATGTCGGTTACCAGGTGTTCACCATATGAATGACTTTTATCTCTATGTATGGGATGTGTATTGAAATATGAAATCTTGTGGTCTATTATTATGATTTGATATATATAGGTTAAACCTATAACTCACCAACATTTTTGTTGACGTTTTAAGCATGTTTATTCTCAGGTGATTATTAAGAGCTTCCGCTGTCGCATACTTAAATAAGGACGAGATTTGGAGTCCATGCTTGTATGATATTGTGTAAAAACTGCATTCAAGAAACTCATTTTGTTGTAACATATTTGTATTGTAAACCATTATGTAATGGCCGTGTGTAAACAGGATATTTTAGATTATCATTATTTGATAATCTACGTAAAGCTTTTTAAACCTTTATTGATGAAATAAAGGTTATGGGTTGTTTTAAAATGAATGCAGTCTTTGAAAAACGTCTCATATAGAGGTCAAAACCTCGCAACGAAATCAATTAATATGGAACGTTTTTAATCAATAAGAACGGGACATTTCAATTTACAATCAAATACTTAGGTGGTCATGATATTATGCTTATATTTGATGAATCCGATCCGGCCCTTGATTTGATAAATAATTCGCAACCCTCTTTGGAAATGGCTTGAGGATATTAATCCATGGGACCCTGAAGTTTATAAATCCTCTGGTAGATTAGCTTATATTAACATTTTTGGGGTCCCTATCACTTGTTGGTTAGAAACTACTTTTACCGATATCGCCAAAAATTGGGGAGATGTTATTGAAATGATTAGTTGCTCTATCACCAACGAGAACAATCAAGATTTATCATATGGTTCGGTTATCGTCAAAACTTACGATTTCTCCCCGATAAATGGCAAAGCTATTATTAATCCAGGTGACATCAATCAATCTACGGTCTATATCACCGAAGTACATAACTTTTCTATGTTTAATCTTTACGGCGATATCGATGATTCATCAAATTGGGATGAGGATTGTCTCTCGGATGATCAAATATCGGATGAAGAATCGCATCTTGATTGTGATAACTTTGTTGAAGGAAAGGATACAACGAATAACCGTGCAACTCACCATAATTCAAACCAACCATACATGGTTTCCTCACCCGAAAACCACACTTCATCCAACTCTTCCAAACGTATGGATACTATTCGACTCCAACAAAATGTGAATAACATATCACAACATACTCCCAACACTTCAACTTCTACCAATTATGAGGACATCATAAATATAAACGTACAAAACCCTGAAATCACCAACCCCGTACATAATCACCACCCTTCAAATGAACTCGAATCAAATGAACCACCCCCCATCCCCAAATTTTCAGACCACGAAACTGTCACCAACACTCCTTGCCCCAATATTATAGAACCTGCAAATTCCGGGTCAGTTGACTCCTCACAGCCTGCTTCTGATGCCCCCATCACCCCCTCACAGCCTACTTTCGATGCCCCCATCACCCCCTCACAGCCTGATTTTGATGCCTCTGTCACCCCTCCCATGTTATATAAAATAATGAAAAAGGGATCTCCTTTAACGACTCATGCTACTGACCTCAGTCCACTTTCCCCACCTAGCTCCCTAAATCACGAGTGCAATGAAAACCATGCTACTGATCAGACTCCAAATATATCCCATGAACAAATTGATGAACCTTCTAATCCTATATTAACCCCTCAACCAAACTCACCAATTTATTTTATGCCCGCACCAAACGATACACATCAAACTAATTCCAACCCATTCGATCTTGATACATTACTATATTTCGGAAAGGTTGTTGCTAAAAAGAAAAAAAAGTACCAACAATGATACTAATCCTATCCCTAATCCAAAATCTACATCAAACATCTTCAAAAGGGTTAGTAGAGATGACACCTCTAAATCCAATCATGACACCTCACTCGCTACCGAAAAAGTTCGACCAAGGTCCAACATGCTCTATATTAAACATCTTGCTAGAAGCGGACAGAAACTCAGAATCTCACATTTGGCAAAACGAACTAAATCTTCAACTATTGTTGGTGGTAATACATCTCATCTTGCTAGAGGATCCAACAATGAATCACTGTGTGGTAAAAATAATAACAAAACAGGCTCTTCTACTAGTAGCAGTTTAAACACGAATGAATTTGGAAAATGTATCGGGATCCGTCGCAACATCCAATGATTCCACTCTCCGTTGCATCGTTTTTTATTTGTAAGTTTTCTCTCATGTGTACGATTTCTTTAAATATTCGGGGCATTGGGCCAACGGGTAAAATAAGCTGGCTCAGTCGAATTTGTAATAAAGAAAAACCTACGATTTTAGGACTCCAAGAAACCAAATGCGGACAAACAAAAGACAACACCATTGAATCTTTCTGGGGTAATTCTGACTTTAAATTCGTCCAAAAGGATTCGGTTGGTGCATCCGGTGGTATCCTAACTATTTGGAACACCAATATTTTCTCTTTTAAGTATGCCATTGAGGGTGAATTTTTCTTAGCAATTTGCGGAACATGGGCGGGATATGATTCTGAAATTGCTTTCATCAATGTATATGGCCCTCATTCCAGCTCTAAAAAACACAGATTTGGATCGAACTTTCATCTCTCATTAATTCTCTCTCCATTCCCCATATTATCTTCGGTGACTTCAACGAAGTCCGTAATAAAACAGAACGTATGAGCTCAGAATATAACCAACATTGGGCAGACAACTTTAATAATTTCATTAACAACTCGGGTTTAATTGATCTCCCCTTAGGTGGCAAAAGATTCACAAGGATATGCGAAAAAACAATGAAATTTAGCAAATTAGATAGATTTCTAGTCTCCAATAGCATATTTACACTTTGGCCTAACACATCCTCCAAAACTCTCGATCGTGATCTTTCTGATCATTGTCCTATCATCCTAAGGAACAACCCCCTAGACTTTAGCCCTAAACCTATACGGATATTTGACGCATGGCTTAACCTTAAAAATGCCGAGACCGTCATAGAAAGGGCTTGGTCAATCCCTTTCTCTGGTAATAGACCTGATTGCATCTTCCGTAATAAGCTAAAAACATTAAATTAGAACTTAAAAAACATAGCACTCAACTCGAAACCATTGATTCACAAATCCACGGACATCTATCCGAATGTAATAATTGGGAACAAATTGCTAAAACCAGACAATTAATTGAATCGGAAAAACAAAAATGGATTGAAGAAAAAATGCAATATATCGTTAAAGAAAAAAAGAAATCTAATATGCTTAAACAAAAATCAAGAATTAAATGGGCACTCGAGGGTGATGAAAATTCAAAATATTTGGACAATTACATCAAGCGTAGAACAAGTAAAAATAATATACACGGTTTGTCAATAAACGGCACATGGTCCGAAGATCCTAACCTTATAAAACAGGAAGCATACTCACACTTTAACAATCTCTTCCAATCCAAACATCTTCGTGAGGAATGTCCTTTCGATAACGTTTCACATCTCGATTATATCACCCATTTAGACAATCAACTTCTCGAAGCAAAATTCAGCGAAAAAGAAATATGGGAAGCCATTTCTAACTGTGATAGCTCAAAAGCACCCGGCCCGGACGGGTTCAATATGAAATTCTTTAAAAAACACTGAGAACTGATCAAAAATGACCTCATAAAATCTCTCGATTGGTTCTGGGACAACTCGGAAATATCCAAAGGATGCAACGCTTCTTTCTTCACCTTAATCCCGAAAAAATCTAATCCTATCGGTCTTACCGAATACCGCCCTATCTGCCTAATAGGTAGTTATTACAAAATTCTCACAAAAATCCTTTCCAACCGTCTCGCAAAAGTCATCCATAAAGTCATAGGCTCTGAACAAACCGCTTTTCTCAAAGGTCGAAACATCTTAGACAGTGTTTTAATCGCTAATGAAATAATTGATGAATTAAAACGTAAAAAACAAAAAGGCCTAATCTTCAAAGTTGATTTTGAAAAGGCATTTGACTGCATCAAATGGAACTTTCTATTTAACACCATGCACTACATGGGTTTTGGTCCAAAATGGATTAGTTTCATTCGAGCATGTCTTTCCTCTTCATCCATCTCCATATTAATCAACGGCTCACCAACTAGAGAATTCGTACCTGAAAGAGGAATTCGACAAGGCGATCCCATATCGCCGTTTCTTTTCATCATCGTTGCCGAAGGACTTAATATACTTACCAAAAGAGCATTATCCAATGGTCATCTGCAGGGTTTAAAAATTGGCCACGACAACCTTTTCATCACACATCTCCAATACGCGGATGATACAATCTTTTTCGGTGAGTGGAACAAAAGAAATGCCAAATATATCTCCAAACTTTTAAAATGTTTCGAAAACATATCTGGTCTCAAAGCCAACTTTCACAAAAGTAAACTCTATTGTATCGGAACATCCACCTATGAAACCGAGCAAATGGCCAATTACATTAACTGCTCTGCGGGCTCTACCCCGTTTACTTATCTCGGTCTCCTTATTGGTGTACCCACATCTCACGCTTCCTCCTGGCAGCCAATCGTTGAAAAGTTTGACAAAAGGCTTTCGGATTGGGCCGCCAAATCTGTCTCCTTTGGGGGTCGTCTTACGATCATCAAATCCATCTTAAGTAGTATCCCATTATACTACTTCTCCCTATTCCATGCACCTGCCGCTATCCTTAAGGTACTTGAATCCAAAAGACGGAAATTTTTCTGGGGAGGTTCTTTAAATGATAATAAAATTAATTGGATTAAATGGAATCAGATTATTTTGCCATATGAAAACGGGGGTTTAAATGTAGGGTCTCTTTTTGCTAAAAACATTTCATTAGTTTGTAAATGGTGGTGGCGCTTCAAAAATGAACATAATGCATTATGGGTAAAAATTATAAAAAGTATTTATGGGCCGGGGGGGGGGGGGTGGTGGTTTGGATACTAATGTTTTATGCAGGAATTTTTCAGGTCGTACCATTTGGAAATAGATTATCAAAGCCGGTAAAGTCGCCGACAAACTAGGCACTTGCTTTACATCTTCTATTTCAAAACGCATCGGCAATGGCACTTCGATTAGCTTCTGGCATGACATATGGATCGGTTCTGAAACTCTCAAAACTACCTTTCATAGATTATATATGCTGAAATCTCAAAAAGATGCAACTGTTGCCGAAAGAATATCGAATGTTAGCCCCAATTCAATCGGAATTTGGGATTGGTCTCGAGCACCTAGCGGTCGGGCTTTAGATGAACTTACGGAACTCACTAACTTAATATATTCTGTAAGTATTTCGGATCGCCCCGATTCATGGAAATTCTCCCTCGATGCATCTGGCATCTTCACTACATCATCCTTGTCAAATTTGATTAATACACTTAAGTACGGCGCTCACTCTCGAAATATATTACTTCCCCGCAACAAATATATCCCACAAAAGGTCTTCATATTCATATGGAGAGTCATTCAAAAAAAAATTCCGGTAAGAAGTGAACTTGACGAAAAAGGAATTGATCTACATACCATCTTGTGTCCCTTATGCGATCATCATATCGAAACCATTGATCATGCGTTGATTAACTGTCCTAATGTGTCTTCAATTTGGGCACAACTACTTGATTGGTGGAATCAAAATAATACAACAATTTTCGACGTTAATGGTGCCATCATCTCCGACCAAGGTTTCACACATAACTCCGTTGAATTCTCCTTATGGCAATCTACTAAATGGATTGCATGTTATATTATATGGAAACATCAAAACCTAAAAGTATTCTCAAATAAATTATGGAATCCCGCCATGATTATCTCCGAGATTCAATCTCAAAGTTTTAGCTGGATCTCAACTAGATCCCGGAAGAAAAATCCTATTGAATGGCATCAATGGCTCCTTAACCCTTCTTTTTATGTGGCATCGCCTTCAAATCGCATGGGAATCGGTTAACAGGATTTTACTTAAATCGGGTAGTGTTCGTAGTTTTTATTTAGCCTATGTGGGGTAGATTAAATGGGTCGGTTTGCTTGGCAACTTTGTTGCCGCTTGATCGGTACGGTTGTCTCTTCCTTCCCTGCTTGTTCTTTCAAGTTCGTTCCCTCATAGTGTTAAATAGGCTTCGCCGTTCCCGTTTTTTTTTTGCTTCATATTCTATACTCCAATCTTTTCCAATCGTTTTTTCAATATGTTCATAACATTGTATAGATGAATATAGGGACTTGTAACGTTAATATCAGTCTAATAATAATAATACTTTTTGCTTTTAAAAAAAAAAAAAAAATTACTTCTTTGTCTATTAGATAAAGAGGTAATGAATATATTCATGCATATTAACATATATGTATCATACAAAGTTGTAGGAAAGATGTATTGAATCATCTTTTATAAAGGAAAGTATTACTCGCTCTACTTAACAAACATAAGCATATCCAACTACGTGAATTTTAATAGTACATGAAAGTTTGTTAGAGTTGATTTTTTTTTCTTATTTGTTTTAAAGGCAAGTTGTTTGATTTGATATGATGTGTGAATGTTATTGATACTTTACAGATATCTCGTAAACCTATAAAATGACGAATCAACGATTCTATGAAAAGTTTGATATTGAGTATGAAACGGGTGACACATCTAAATTCTATAAATTGGCCCGATCTAATTCAAAATGTTGTTCGCAGATTATAGGCAAAAATCATGATCAAAATCCAACATATTAGTCATGAAAAATATATTGCTTCCTTCATACCTGTGATCAAAATATCTATTTTGACTGACAGTTTTAAAATTTTTCACTGACCACAGTTTTTACCGATCAAATAGAATATATAATTATTGTAGTCTCGATTCATTGCAATATGAAATTGAACACTTATTTAGAATAAGTTTAAAATAAGTATATGAACAATCTATAATAAAATAGAAGATAGTACCGGAAATAAAAAAATAAATACATGCACCTTAAGAAAAAATTGTTTTGAAAAATTTCAAACAAAAAAAGGGATTAATGTTTAAAATGCAAAAAAAAGAAAAGTAAATAATTTTTTTTTTTCAGACAAATAAAGATTATATTAATCATAAACTTTCAAATACAGAACAAGGCGCAGGAACAAGCCTGCCCTCAAATACAAAGACTATCAATCAGGGGCGGACCTATGAAGTGTCAGGGTGGGTCGGCCGACCCCGGTGGATTTGCAATTTTTAGTGTAAATTTTTTCGATTTTTCGATTTTGCCCCCGGTGAAATTTTTTTTACCCCAAACCCTTCATATATTGTCCCAAAACCTCCATATTTTGTCCCAAAACCTTCGTATTTTGCCAAAAAATCTCTAAATTTTACTCAAAAAACTCTATTTTTGCCCCAAAAGCTCCATATTTTGACAAAAAAATTCTCTACGTTTTAGAAAAAAAATTCGCCCCCGGTGAAAAAATTTCCTGGATCCGCCACTGTTATCAATACCAACAAAAGGGAACAACTACCCCAATAACACAAACAAGCATACAAAGCACCTAATTTAAGTCGTCCCATCTTTCAAGACAGCTTACAAAGCACCTCAGGTAGGACTAGACCACCCACGCCATCATCTCCCATATTTGCATAACTCGGCCTCAATTGCTGCCTTGATGGAAATCCAGACCAATCTGAGGGCATGGCCGGAAAAACCCCCTTCTCCGCTGCTCCCGCAACACATTGTGGGAAAGACGATCTTTTGTGGATTTTAAAGTGTAGATATAACTTTGTGTGTAATATTGCAGTCTTTGAAAATCGATCTCGTGACCTGTAACAATAAGTATGAGAACACAACCACTTTAACTACACAATGTTATTATAAAATTCAAATTAATTAGCATTAGCATAAATTATCATCTATTCTATTACACCGTATAAAGCTAAAAAGAATGAAAAAGATAGATTGTCCAATTACATGCCAACAAGCTTCCCCCACTCACTTATTTTATTTATTAAAAATTTATTTACTATGTGGTTTTGTTGCCATGTTCTCATTCGATCCACGCTTCTAGCATTTCATTAAAATACACATAATATATATATATATATATATATATATATATATATATATATATATATATATATATATATATATATATATATATATATATATATACATACATACATATATATATACATACATTTTTTTTCCTCTTTTTTTTTTTTTTTTTTTTTTTTTTTTTTTTGAAAAGCAAGAAAAATTCCATTAACCACAAAAACTAAAATGAGAGATGCATTCTCTCAATACAACCACGAAACGTTTAAGGGTTTGCAAGATAACAAACCCAACACGAAAAATTACAATAGATTTAAGTACACACTAGGATCATTAATCCATGTTAACCAATCTAGTTTTTTTCCTTTTTTTTATGCGGTTTGAGATCCAATCAAAGGAGAGGTTTGAACCTCATTGAAAGCCATGGGAGACGTCCAACTCGTACCTCAGAACACTTTGTTATTTCTATTTTTCCAAATCAAGTAAACACATACCCATTCGACCGCTTGCCACACTTTATGTCCTAAAGAAGTAGACGAGTTTAAACCATTCCCTCGTAAGACCTCGCTAATGCTCAAGTTGTTGAAAACACCTAAGCCCCACCATTTAAAAACCCGAGTCCACAAGTCGAACGCATATTTACAAAAGATGAAAGTGTGATCCACGGATTCAATTTCTTCATCACATAAAGGGCATCTTACACTATGCAAGTCAATCCCCCGATTATCGAGATTAAGTCTCGTTGGAAGCCGTTTTTTGACCGCCCTCCAAACAAAGATTTAGAGCTTTTTAGGAACAAGGGGGTTTCGCATAGTCTCGATACCAATTTGTACTTGGTCTTCGAGCACGTTGGTAAGTTTTTTTAATAGAAAAGACTTCATCGATTGCGAGAGCCCAATAACACGATGAGGAATCAGATTCTAAAAACCTGTAATTATCGATTTCAGCACAAAGGTTATCGAGTTCTGTGACCGTTCGTCCCGTTGGTTGTCTCGCCCAATTCCACTTCGGAGTAATCTTCCCACCTACGAAATCCAGTCGATCCATGATCCTTGCTTCTTTCTCAGTCTCCAATTTGTACAGCCTGCTGAACCTGGACTTGAGTTCCATCCCACCAAGCCAATGTTCGTTCCAGAAAGCAACAGAGGATGACGGATGAATACTTTTGTGAAACGAGTTTGAGAAGCTTATTCCGAATGCATCCAAATCGTGACCTGCTAAGAGAATAGTACGCCAGGTGCTCGGTTTTAAGCCACGAATTGCTCCAGGGCTCAATTCCAAACCCCCGTACGTACCATATGTAGTGACCCGAACTTTTCCATGTTTATATATATTAAATTAAATTGATATTTACATGATTAAATGTTTCCAACATGTTGAGCAATCAAACTTGTTAAGACTTGATTAATTGAAATGAGTTTATGTAGTCAATTGATCACCCAAGTTGACCGGCGATTCACGAACGTTTGAACTTGTAACAACTACATGATGATATATATATGAATATATATATATATATATATATATATATATATATATATATATATATATATATATATATATATATATATATATATATATATATATATATAGTTAACATGAGAATTATCATAAGTAAGTATCATACTAAGTATATTAACAATGAGTTATATACATAAAAATGAGACTATTGAATTAAGAAACTCGAAACGATATATATAACGATTATCGTTATAACAACGTCTTACTAAATACATACGAATCATATTAAGATATTGATACACTATGTTTAACATGATAAAATGATAATTAAATATATCATTAAGTGTGTTAACAATGAACTTCATATGTAAAACAAGACCACTAACTTAAGAGTTTCGAAACGAGTTATATACGTAACGATTATCGTTGTAACGACATTTTAATATATATATATATATATATATATATATATATATATATATATATATATATATATATATATATATATATATATATATTGTATCAAGATATATTCATACACCATGTTATCATGATAATATGATAATTTAACATCTCATTAGATATAATAAACAATGGGTTAACTACATTAAATGAGATCGTTAACTTAAAAGTTTCAAGACAACACTTACATGTAACGACTAACGGTGACTTAACGACTCAGTTAAAATGTATATACATGTAGTGTATTAAGATATATTAATACACTTTTGAAAGACTTCAAGACATATATCAAAACACTCATACTTAACAAAAATGCTTACAATTACATTCTCATTCATTTTCATCAACAATTCTACTCGTATTCATTCAGTCTTCGTACTCGTATTATACCCAGCTTCTAGACATACTTACTAGAGGTATATACCAATAGGAACTAGCATGAGATTCCACTCTTGATTATGTCATACATGACTAATCAAGTTTAACTTCTACCATGAACTAATCAACTAATAAGAACTCCTTTTAACCCCACTCACCACTCACCATTCACTCCATTTCAATTCCATTTTCCTTACTAATTCTCTCTCAACACACACATACACCTATGAACGAATTTTTCTAGTAACCAAATCATCATTTTCATCAAAAACTACTTCAAGAATCAAGCTATAATCATCATAGGAAGAACACTTCAAGAACACTTCGAAAATCCTTTCAAGTTTGCAAGTATACTTCCAAGCTTTCTAATTCATTCCAAGTAATCATCTAAGATCAAGAAACCTTTGTTATTTACAGTAGGTTATCTTTCTTATTCAAGGTAAAACTCATATTCAAACTTTGATTAAATTTCTATAACTATAACTATCTTAATTCGAGTAGAAATCTTACTTGAACTTGTTTTCATGTCATGATTCTACTTCAAGAACTTTCAAGCCATTCAAGGATCCTTTGAAGCTAGATCATTTGTTGTCACTTCCAGTAGGTTTACCTACTAAACTTGAGGTAGTAATGATGTTCATAACATCATTCAATTCATATATATATAACTATCTTATTCGAAGATTTAAACTTGTAATCACTAGAACATAGTTTAGTTAATTCTAAACTTGTTCGCAAACAAAGTTAATTCTTCTAACTTAACTTTTAAAATCAAATAAACACATGTTCTATATCTATATGATATGCTAACTTAATGATTTAAAACCTGGAAACACGAAGAACACCGTAAAACCGGACATACGCCGTCGTAGCGAAACCGGGGGCTGTTTTGGTTTGGATAATTAAAAACTATGATAGACTTTGATTTAAAAGCTATACTTCTGGGAAAATGATTTTTCTTATGAACATGAAACTATATCCAAAAATCATGGTTAAACTCAAAGTGGAAGTATGTTTATCAAAATGGTCATCAAGACGTCGTTCTTTCGACTGAAATGACTACCTCTACAAAAATGACTTGTAACTTGTATTTTCGACTATAAACTTATACTTTTTATGTTTAGTTTCACAAATTTCAGTTCATTATGAAATCATAGCAACTTGAATCACTCAAAACGGATTTAAAACGAAGAAGTTATGGGTAAAACAAGATTGGATAATTTTGCTTGTTGTAGCTACGTGAAATTTGTAACAAATCTATACAAATCATAACTTAACTAACTTATATTGTATTACACATGTATTCTAACATATATTATGTAATCTTGGGATACCATAGACACGTATACAATGTTTTTACATATCATATCGACCCATCTATATAATATATTTTGGAACAACCATAGACACTCTATATGCAGTAATGCTTGAGTTAGCTATACAGGGTTGAGGTTGATTCCAAAATAATATATATACTTTAAGTTGTGATCTAGCCTAAGACTTGTAGACAGTGGGTCGTGGATTGATTTGAGATATTATATATTGCTTTATTTCTGTACATCTAACTGTGGACAACTAGTTGTAGGTTACTAACGAGGACTGCTGACTTAATAAACTCAAATCATTAAAACGTAATAAAAATGTTGTAAATATATTTTGAACATACTTTGATATATATGTACATGTTTGTTATAGGTTCTTGAATCGACCAGTGGCCAAGTTTTACTTCCCGACGAATTAAAAATCTGTAAAAGTGAGTTATAGTCCCACTTTTAAAAATTTAATATTTTTGGGGTGAGAATACATGCAGTTTTATAAATGTTTTACGAAATAGACACAAGAAATCAAAACTACATTATATGAGTGAATGATCGAAGCCGAATATGCCCCTTTTTGTTTGGTAGCCTAAGAATTAGGGAACATGTGCACCCCTAATTGACGCGAATCCTAAAGATAGATCTATTGGGCCTAACAAACCCCATCCAAAGTACCGGATGCTTTAGTACTTCGAGTTTTTATATCATATCCGATGGATGTCCCGGAATGATGTGGATATTCTTATATGCATCTTGTTAATGTCGGTTACCAGGTGTTCACCATATGAATGATTTTTATCTCTATGTATGGGATGATGTTTATGAAAAAGGAAAATATGAAATCTTGTGTTCTATTATTACGATTGATAAATATATAGGTTAAACCTATAACTCACCAACATTATTGTTGACGTTTTAAGCATGTTTATTCTCAGGTAATTGTTAAGAGCTTCCGCTGTTGCATACTAAATTAAGGACAAGATTTGGAGTCCATGCTTGTTTAATATTGTTTGAAAACTGCATTCGAAGACATATATTGTTGTGTAATATTATTGTAAACCATTATGTAATGGTCGTGTGAAAACGCTATATTTTTTATTATTAATTTTAAAACTTTATCGATAAAATAAAGATTATGGTTTGTTTTAAAATCGAATGCAGTCTTTGAAAAATGTCTCATATAGAGGTCAAAACCTCGCAACGAAATCAATTAATATGGAACGTTTATAATCAATATGAACGGGACATTTCAGTTGGTATCCGAGCGTTGGTCTTAGAGAACCAGAAAATTGCATTAGTGTGTCTTACCGAGTTTGTTAGGATGCATTAGTGAGTCTTGACTTCGACCGTGTTTTCTTTAAAAACGATTGCTTAACACTTTTTGTTGGAAACTATATATTATTAACATGTAAATATTATGTGATATATTAATCTCTTAACGTGTTTGATATTGTGTGATAGATGTCTACCTCTAGTACAAATCCCATCAACTCACCTAATAATAATGAAGAGTCGAATATATTTTGGGAAGATTCACAAATTCCCGAGGAAGAATCGGAAGAGGAGGAACCGGAAGAAGAGAAACTTGAAGAAGAAGAGGTTTCGGAGGATAAAATATTAATACCTACAGTAAAATGATTAAATGAAAGAAAATCCTCAACCAATGGACCAAAGTTAAAAATGGTCAATGGTGTTTCCGCCAAGGAAGCAAAATATTGAAAAAATTATCAATTTTCTGATGAATAGGATCCCGGCGAGGATTTCGATGATGTTATAGAAATTACCCCAACTCAATTTAATAAGGCAAAAGAGAATAATAAGGGAAACGGCTTCAAAATAGTGAAACCTGATTCTGACCCCGATGAACTTTATGTGTATCGTAAACGCCCGTATTTCTTAGATTTTAACAATAATCCGGGAACATCTAGGCCACCAGGTTTTTCTAAACCGTTTGTGAAAATGACGGCTCATATTAGAGGATCACCATGTATCCCTAGGAAATTAGCCAAACGAACTAAGTCCGAAGAAGAAGAAACCAGTGAGTCGGAATAAAGAGTTGTAATCATGCTGTGTAATATATGTTTTGTAGTGTGTTTGTATTTTTTATGTTATATGTAAAAATTTCTTGTATTGTTTGTTAATTATCTTTTACGAATCTAATCCTTGTTTATTTTACAGTATAAAAACAAAAATGGACGTTAAGGATAGACAAGTAAAAATTTTAGAAGACCTACCAGGAGATATGATTGATGAAATCTTGTCTAGAGTCGGGCAGAATTCATTAGCACAATTATTTACCGCAAAATTAGTTTTTCGAACATTTGAAAGACATTCCAGGCATGCCTTAGTTTATAAAAGGCTTTCCTTTGAAAGATGGGGTATATCACATTGGGGAGACTTTAAGTTACGCCAAGTTTTCTTTAAGGCATTTAGTGCGGGAAACCCAGATGCAATTTTACGCTATGGGTTACGAACCTATTTTGACTCAACACATCCCAACATAGGACTCCGTTCTTTAGAAAGAGCTTCTAACATGCAACATAAAGAAGCATGTTATGCTTACGGATTAATAATATTCGCTTCTCACCAAATTGAGAAAAAGGACAATGGGTTGCAACTTTTAAATAAAATGTTCCCACAAGTGACGGACTCGGTAGTTGAGGTGAGAGACAAGGGTTTTAGATTGCTACGGGGCTGTTGGGCATTACGTAACCCTCGTCCTTTTGACGACGTTACAACATGCTGTCTAGCCAACGGTCACAACAGTTATTTTCCACAAGACCAAGGATGGGAAATAATACTAGTAAAACCCGAATGCATGACTTGTTTCTGGACTTATGAATTACGTGTCTTTATTGCCTTTGATGAACTGTAACACCCCGTTTTCCCCGTATATGATTTATAGGTGTATTGTGTATGTACGATAGGCGTATGAAGGGTTCGGGACATGTTTGGGTGTTGAGGTCTTGTATGCAAGGAAAGGTGTCAGACCACGTTGAACGTCGCGGCGCGACGAAGGAGGCCGCGGCGCGGCAATTAACTGTAATCCAGATCAGAAGTCCGATTAAAAATGATCCCAGACCTAGGCAAATGTCGCGGCGTGACACTTAAGGCCGCGACGCGGCGATACGGGCAAACTGGTACCAGATTCTTGTAATTTTAAATAAGGTTCAAGGGCAATTTAGTCATTTCACGTTTGAGCCAGATTTGAGGTTTTAACCTCATCCACTCATTTCATTTTCCTTTTCTTTTCATTTTTCTCTCAAAACTCAAACACCCAATTGAATTCAAAGGGATTTTTGGAAAGGAAGAAGAGGGATTTGATCTTTGGCGTAGTTGACAAGTTTGTTCTCCTCATTCTTAGCTACACGGTGATACTAGTGGTAAGCTCTAACTCTGAATTTCGTTTTTGTGTTCATCATTCAAATTTAGGGCTTTTGATTGTATGATTCATAGATGGAACCCATTTAGTTGTTAATTGAAGATTGACACCAAGATTCGGGTTTATATGTGTTAAGGGCGGGTTTTGGGTTGGTTAATGATTTAACCATGTTTAAGATTTGAGAATGGTGTATAATCACTAGTATTAGTGATTATTGATGTTTTGGAGACTTCTAGGGTTCTTGTGGTTGACTAATTTTGACTAGAGTCAAAATTAGGGTTTGTTGATGGTTATGACCCGAATGTCGATTCGTTGAGGTTTATAAACTTAAAATGGATTAAGTTGAGGTATGAAACCGAGTTAAATATGTTTTGGTGTTAAAACTTGTAAATGGTGAGATTTTGACTTAGTGGGTCAAAATTAGGGTTATGGACGATTTTGAGAACGATAAGTGTTTAACACTTGTGTTCGGGTTTAATTGGCATATTAGGACCATTTACACTCGTGTTAGTGATTATTGGTTAGTTTGGGCGCGTTCGGTGCTTGAAAGTGCAGTTGGGTCGAAATTGCACTAGTTGTCAATTTGGGTTGATTTGTAAGTCCACCCTAATTGTGTGTTATTGTATTTGTGATAATGGATTTGGTACTTTCCATTGACGTGTTGCGGAATTACTCGGTTGCATTCATCAAGGCGACAAGGTGAGTGTTAATATCCTATGTGCATATGTATGTGTAGGATGGGTGCGGGTCGGGTGAAGTGGTTCTCGGTTATAGAGCTCACTTCACATATAGGTGGATTTGATGGACTTGCGTTTTGATCCAATTGGCACAGTTGTGCGTTTTGGTTGACCACCTTTGGCGAGGTACCCGTTTTGTGTGTACACTATCACACGTGGTTGTGATGTGGATGATATAACCCCAATGGCGAAGGGTTTTGATGTTGAAAGTGAATCGCGTGTGGTTTCGGGTTCACGATGACATGTGTAGTTCGGTCATCTTATTGAGGTAGTGATCTCGTGTAGTTCGGATTACTAAGGCTCGTGTAGTTCGGCCAACCTTGATGTTGTCTTATTAAAGATAGTAATCTCGTGTGGTTTCGGATTACTAAGGCTCGTATAGTTCGGCCAATCTTCATTGTGGTGTTTGGTATTCGGTAATGGGTTAAGGGGTTAACCTTATTCGTTTATATATTATTATATATATATTGTTGTATTGTCGTGATGTAGCTAACCCTCCGGGTGTAGCTTCTTGGCGTTGTTCGCATCGTCGTTGGTGAACTTATGTTTGTTGATGCATATTTAGCTTGTTGCTTAGTGATCGTACGGTATGCTTAGATTAGCTTGCCTTTATGCTTGGATGCTCCGGTATGCGGTATTTGATATTTTGTGGCGTGTCCATTTTATGCATATATATGTATGTAGTATATTTTCACTCACTAAGCGTTAGCTTACCCTCTCGTTGTTTACATTTTTATAGATTGCATGGACGTGGTGGCTCGGGTAAGCGTGAGACTAGTGGACTCGCGTAGTTGCTTTAGAAGGCTTGCTTTTGGATTGTTTAGGATTGGGTAGCGTATCCCCAATCGCCATGCTCAGCTTTATTTTGTATTAAAAGTCGTGTGGTCGAAACTAGTATTATGTACTTAAAGGGTAATTTGGGCATATGTGGACCCGGTGTCGTAAAACCCTTTTTATTAATGGAACGTGTTAATTTTAACTATTGTATTATGTTGTGAAAAGCATTTGGTCTAAATGTGTCGGGAAGTCGAAGATCTTTTTGCGTGAGTTGGAAAATCCGGACAGCGGGCTGCCAGGCCCTGTGCGCGCCGCGCACAGGTGGGTGTGCGCGCCACGCACCCCATTTGGTCAGCCCAGTCAGTTTTAATTTTTTTTTATTCCGCATTTTTGGTTGGTTAACGGGTTGGGATGTTACAAGTGGTATCAGAGCATGGTCTAAGGGATTTAGGTGACTTGAGATAGGTGCCTAAACTTAGACTTTTGTGCGTGCTTAATTTGTTGCGGGACTTGTAGGATTACGGGTCAGAATGGATTATAGTTAGTGCCTTGTTTGTTGGTAGACTAACGTTATATTAGTAATGCGGATATTATTAATATATTATTGTGTTGTGATGATAATTCTCGCGTGTGTTTATATCGCGTAGAATTTTGTTTGTGTTTGTTTATAACATCGAGCGAGACGGTCGTTGTGCTAACAAGTCGATACGACGTGTGTGCGTAATAAGGACTTGCAAACCTTATTACGGGTGCAAATCGTGCCTAACAAGTGATGTACGACGAGTGTTTAGCAAGATGGGGCGGTGTTGTGTGCTTGGTTTTATACGTTCGTGATCTAAACGCTTTGCATTCCTTAGAATGGCGACGGGAAACGGGATCGAGACGAACTACGTGGAGTTTAACGCTAGAGTTGCGGCCGCCGTTACGGAGCAAATGAGTGCGTTTCGAGAAGAAATGGATAAGAAGTACTCCGAACTTCAAAGTAATGGTGAAATGGAGCATTGTCTTAAGAGCTTCATGAGGACTAAACCCCCGATGTACGACGGGAAACCGGATCCTTTGATAAGCACAACTTGGATCTCAGATGTCGAAGGGTGTTTTCGTACTATTGATTGCCCTCCCGAAAAAAAAACGAGACTTGCTACGAGTTTGTTGCGGGGCAGGGCGAGGGATTGGTTGGATGGTAAGATTGATCTTGCCGGTGGTGAAACGTTTATGGCTTTATCGTGGAACGAGTTTAAGAAGGAATTCTTCGAGGAGTTCCGGACTTCAGCCGATTTGTCGGAAATGCGAAACGAGTTTCGAAATTTGCAACAAGGTTCTATGGACTTGAATACTCTCAAGACGACCTTTATGTCGAAGGCTCGTTTTTGCCCGGAGTATTTGGGGAATGATCGTTTGTTGATGGGGGATTTCTATCGGACCTTGAATGACGAATTGAAGAGTAAGATTAGTCGGGGTCAAGCGAAATCGTTTGTGGAATTATTTGACTTGGCTAGAGGTTTCGAGTCGTATTCGTAATCCAAGAAGGGTGAACCTTCAAGTGAGAAAAGGGTTGTTTCGTATGGTGCTCCGAGTAAGAGGACTAAGGGTCCGAGCGTGAGCACGGGTGGTACGCGGACGAGTATATTGGATTCTAGTGCGCCTAGACGTTACAATTGTGGCGTGAGGGGTCACAAGTCTTGGGAATGTTCGGTACCAAAGGGTGATGGCATGGTGTGCTTCAATTGCCAAGAGGAAGGACATCGTAAGTCGAAATGTCCCAAGTTAGCGGGGACGGGTGCGGCAAGGAGACGTTAAGGTACGTTTCATTTTAATAAATATGTCTTTGATTATTTATTAAGTGCCGTTGAGTTTAAGTTGTTAAATGCATTGAGTTGTGCATATTGTTGTTATGGGTGACGTTCCTAATGGAAGTACCCTATGGTGACGTTTGATTGTCGGGTGGAGGGCGTAAGACTTGGTGCAACCAAGCGTTCCTTAGTATTTGGGAAATGTTTCTACCAAGCCATGGAAATGGGTTTTGGTGTTCGGTTGTCTAGCGCGTGTTCGCTTTTGTGTTGAAGTTGATGAACCATGAGGTTCGACTGGTGGGATGAAACCCGAGAAATCGAATGTTTTGGGTCTCGATGTATGTTGGTAAAGGAGTCTACGTGATGCGACATTAGGTGCCTCTTTTATACCTACTAGCGTGGTGTTCGACTCTGATTATGTTGCGGTTACATTGTACTTAGGGTACCGAAGTGAAACCCTTAGTTACATGAGTGACTGGGTGAAGTTTGACAAGCTATAGCAATTGGATGATTGCTAGGGTAGAGTTATGTAATTTGCGGTACACTTTTCGTTCGAAGTGTTAAGGATTGGATGAAATCCTTCATGTGCTGAAGATTGGAGCGAGATGTAGTGATGGGTCGTGTGAACCCAATTGTTGGTAAAGTCTACCTTTCGTAGCAATGTACGGTTGTACAAAATGCGGTTATGGAACGTAGTTCCAAGTGGGGGAGTTACACTCCCGCACGAGGAAATTTTAGTGTGAGATTGCGGATGATGCTTTTGATAGATTCGGAATTCGTGTCGGGACCTAGTTTTGGTCGATTTGTAGTAGAGTACAATTTTGGTTAAATTGTACTTATGAATTTGGATTTGAAATATCACCGGGGTGGTAATGTGGTGAATCTCGTTGGGAGATAATGGGCGTATTTGACGAGCAAGGTGAAATCCCTCGGTTAAGGGATGTTTGTGTCGGGTTCTCTTCTAAGAGAAATATTGTTTTGTGCCTATGGGCGTGATAGGTGGTTCTTGCTCGATCTTGTTAGCAATGTTTTATGCCTACGTATGGTTCGTGTGCGGGAGATTCCAAGTTGAGTGGAATGATTCTATGTATGCTTATATACTTAGTTTGCTTGTTGTATTGTGGCAAGTGATATCCAATGGCGAGGATTCACTTTTCGTTGACCACGGTTAGAATGTGATAAGTAGTAAGTGTTATCCGTTAGGATTCGCTTTTCGTTGGCTACTTATTGGTATGTGGAATGCGTTTTCTGTTAGGAATCGCTTTGGTTTGGCCATGTGTGAGGCATGTGATGAGTGATTAATGTTTGACTTATCGCTCTTCGTCGGTCACATGTAGGTAGTTGGTTATGTGGCGAATGATTAACGTTTGACCTATCGCTCTTCGTCGGCCACATGTGTGATTGAGGTAAGTGTTAACGTCTCGGTGGCACTTTTCATCGGCCTCGTCGGTCACGTGCGCTTTGTGATGGTTGGTGAGTGGTTAACGTATTTGACCTACCGCTCTTCGTCGACCAACATCGAGTCGAATGTCGACATTGCGTATTGTTGTTGATGTGTGATCTATTGGGTGTTTTATACGCCAATGGTGGGGTCCTGAGGACCATGTTGTATGATTAGTGATGCGATAGTCGTGTTTCGCTCACCTGTTGCTACGGGTGTGACGATAGTCGATTTTGTACACCTTGGGTTAGCGTTGCCATGGTCGTTTTGGGCGCTAACGGTTTTAGCCGTTGCTTGTGATGTTGTACGGTAGTTGCGTATTGGTCGTATTGCGCATTACAAAGGATGTTTAGTGATTGGTGTTATCCGTAAGGATTCGTTTGGTTCGGTCTTCATCGTTTCGGGTTGTTGACCTTAGGTTTAGACTGGTTGCTTTTAGCGTTGTACTCGGTAAGGGTACGCTAAGGGATCGATATCTTAGTAAGAGATTGGTTGAGTTTCCCGATGTGAGGGATTGAGCAAGTTTTAGTGCTCGGATTGTGGAATTGATAAATCGCGGGTGACGATTTAGTTGGTAAAGTCAATTCATTGGGAAGAATTGCTTAGGAAAGTCGGTTGAGACTTATGTTTGAGGACCGTGAAGTGTGGTCCGTTTGGTTAAGTGACGAGGATCACGAGGACGTGATCGAGTCTAAGTGGGGGAGAGTTGTAACACCCCGTTTTCCCCGTATATGATTTATAGGTGTATTGTGTATGTACGATAGGCGTATGAAGGGTTCGGGACATGTTTGGGTGTTGAGGTCTTGTATGCAAGGAAAGGTATCAGACCACGTTGAACGTCGCGTCGCGACGAAGGAGGCCGCGGCGCGGCAATTAACTGGAATCCAGATCAGAAGTCCGATTAAAAATGATCCCAGACCTAGGCAAATGTCGCGGCGCGACACTTAAGGCCGCGGCGCGGCGATACGGGCAAACTGGTACCAGATTCTTGTAATTTTAAATAAGGTTCAAGGGCAATTTGGTCATTTTACGTTTGAGCCAGATTTGAGGTTTTAACCTCATCCACTCATTTCATTTTCCTAATTTCCTTTTCCTTTTCTTTTCATTTTTCTCTCAAAACTCAAACACCCAATTGAATTCAAAGGGATTTTTGGAAAGGAAGAAGCGGGATTTGATCTTTGGCGTAGTTGACAAGTTTGTTCTCCTCGTTCTTAGCTACACGGTGATACTAGTGGTAAGCTCTAACTCTGAATTTCGTTTTTGTGTTCATCATTCAAATTTAGGGCTTTTGATTGTATGATTCATAGATGGAACCCATTTAGTTGTTAATTGAAGATTGACACCAAGATTCGGGTTTATATGTGTTAAGGGCGGGTTTTGGGTTGGTTAATGATTTAACCATGTTTAAGACTTGAGAATGGTGTATAATCACTAGTATTAGTGATTATTGATGTTTTGGAGACTTCTAGGGTTCTTGTGGTTGACTAATTTTGACTAGAGTCAAAATTAGGGTTTGTTGATGGTTATGACCCGAATGTCGATTCGTTGAGGTTTATAAACTTAAAATGGATTAAGTTGAGGTATGAAACCGAGTTAAATATGTTTTGGAGTTAAAACTTGTAAATGGTGAGATTTTGACTTAGTGGGTCAAAATTAGGGTTATGGACGATTTTGAGAACGATAAGTGTTTAACACTTGTGTTCGGGTTTAATTGGCATATTAGGATCATTTTCACTCGTGTTAGTGATTATTGGTTAGTTTGGGCGCGTTCGGTTCTTGGAAGTGCAGTTGGGTCGAAATTGCACTAGTTGTCAATTTGGGTTGATTTGTAAGTCCACCCTAATTGTGTGTTATTGTATTTGTGATAATGGATTAGGTACTTTCCATTGACGTGTTGCGGAATTACTCGGTTGCATTCATCAAGGCGACAAGGTGAGTGTTAATATCCTATGTGCATATGTATGTGTAGGATGGGTGCGGGTCGGGTGAAGTGGTTGTCGGTTATAGAGCTCACTTCACATATAGGTGGATTTGATGGACTTGCGTTTAGATCTAATTGTCACGGTTGTGCGTTTTGGTTAACCACCTTTGGCGAGGTACCCGTTTTGTGTGTACACTATCACACGTGGTTGTGATGTGGATGATATAACCCCAATGGCGAAGGGTTTTGATGTTGAAAGTGAATCGCGTGTGGTTTTGGGTTCACGATGACATGTGTAGTTCGGTCATCTTATTGAGGTAGTGATCTCGTGTAGTTCGGATTACTAAGGCTCGTGTAGTTCGGCCAACCTCGATGTTGTCTTGTTAAAGATAGTAATCTCGTGTGGTTTCGGATTACTAAGGCTCGTGTAGTTCGGCCAATCTTCATTGTGGTGTTTGGTATTCGGTAATGGGTTAAGGGGTTAACCTTATTCGTTTATATATTATTATATATATATTGTTGTATTGTCGTGATGTAGCTAACCCTCCGGGTGTAGCTTCTTGGCGTTGTTCGCATCGTCGTTGGTGAACTTATGTTTGTTGATGCATATTTAGCTTGTTGCTTAGTGATCGTACGGTATGCTTAGATTAGCTTGCCTTTATGCTTGGATGCTCCGGTATGCGGTATTTGATATTTTGTGGCGTGTCCATTTTATGCATATATATATATGTAGTATATTTTCACTCACTAAGCGTTAGCTTACCCTCTCGTTGTTTACATTTTTATAGATTGCATGGACGTGGTGGCTCGGGTAAGCGTGAGACTAGTGGACTCGCGTAGTTGCTTTAGAAGGCTTGCTTTTGGATTGTTTAGGATTGGGTAGCGTATCCCCAATCGCCATGCTCAGCTTTATTTTGTATTAAAAGTCGTGTGGTCGAAACTAGTATTATGTACTTAAAGGGTAATTTGGGCATATGTGGGCCCGGTGTCGTAAAACCCTTTTTTATTAATGGAACGTGTTAATTTTAACTATTGTATTATGTTGTGAAAAGCATTTGGTCTAAATGTGTCGGGAAGTCGAAGATCTTTTTGCGTGAGTTGGAAAATCCGGACAGCGGGCTGCCAGGCCCTGTGCGCGCCGCGCACAGGTGGGTGTGCGCGCCGCGCACCCCATCTGGTCAGCCCAGTCAGTTTTAATTTTTTTTTATTCCGCGTTTTTGGTTTTTTAACGGGTTGGGATGTTACAAGTGGTATCAGAGCATGGTCTAAGGGATTTAGGTGACTTGAGATAGGTGCCTAAACTTAGACTTTTGTGTGTGCTTAATTTGTTGCGGGACTTGTAGGATTACGGGTCAGAATGGATTATAGTTAGTGCCTTGTTTGTTGGTAGACTAACGTTATATTAGTAATGCGGATATTATTAATATATTATTGTGTTGTGATGATAATTCTCGCGTGTGTTTATATCGCGTAGAATTTTGTTTGTGTTTGTTTATAACATCGAGCGAGTAGTTGAATTGTATAGTAGCTACTAAGTATGAACTTAACGGGTAGGTACTACCCAAATTAAAACTATAAAATGCTAATATGAAGAAAAAGCTTTTATAAATAAGTTCATATTATACTACGAAATACTATTGACTACTCTTAAATTCTATATTATTAACTCAATTCTTTTGGCTATTTTTGAAGGAAATGGCACCGACGACTCGTCAGAACTTGAACATGAGCGAGGAAGATTTCCGTGTTTTCCTTGCAGTAAACATAGCCGCAGTACATGCTGCGATACAAAATAACAATAACTTTGGATCTAGCAGTGGAACTAATTCCACAAGAAATCGTGTAGGATGCTCCCACAAAGAATTCACTGCCTGCAAACCTCTAGAATTCGATGGAACCGAGGGTCCAATTGGATTAAAACGGTGGACCGAGAAGGTCGAATCGGTGTTTGCCATAAGTAAGTGTACTGAAGAGGACAAAGTTAAGTACGTCACGCATACCTTCACAGGTACTGCGTTAACGTGGTGGAACACCTATCTTGAACAGGTAGGACAAAATGCTGCTTACGCACTACCGTGGTCAGCATTCAAGCACTTAATGAACGAGCAGTACCGTCCTAGAAACGAGGTCAATAAGCTAAAGGCATAGCTTAGAGAGTTACGAAAACAAGGGTTCGACATTAACACGTATGAACGACGATTCACAGAGTTGTGCCTATTGTGTCCAGGAACGTTCGAAGATGAAGAAGAGAAGATCGACGCATTTGTAAAGGGATTATCAGAAAGGATTCAAGAAGATGTGAGTTCACACGAGCCCGCTTCCATACAAAAGGCAAGTCTAATGTCTCATAAAGTCATAAATCAGATTGAGGGAAGAATTAAAGAGCAGGCAGCCGAAGAAGCCAACACGAAACAACTCAAGAGGAAGTGGGAGGAAAACAGTGACAAGAGTCACCAGTACAACAACAACAACAATTACAACCACAATCGCAACAACTATCCCAACAACCACAACATAAATCGCAATA